>NW_017721865.1:0-562 GCF_001865875.1 Lupinus angustifolius | reverse complement strand
AAGCTCAAATATGACAAGAAGGCTTTACTCTAAAATACACCTAATACAAGATTATGCAACATGCAATGTATTAGTATGAAAACAGAAGTTACAGAATCTAAAAAGAAACTTCACAAAAAGCATCAAAAATATGCATAAACATGTGAGGGAAAATATGAGAAATTACAACATGAAATGCACTCAATCCTAAAGCATGGAATCTTTGCTTTCTAAACTCACAAATGCACTTAACAACTAGATGCAACAAATATCACGTAAAATGCTCTAACTCTCTAAGAAATGCAACATGCAACTTATGAGATTAATTCTGAAAACGCAGTTTATAAAGAATCAGTTCAGAAGCCCAGTTAATCGATTAAAAGCTCTCTTAATCGATTAACGTTGTTCAAAAACGTTAACTGATTCTGTTTTTCAAGTTTTCAGTTTCAACAACTTCTCAAACAGTTAGGTTAATCGATTAACGTAATGCCTTAATCGATTAACAGCATTTTAAAACGTGTTCCAGTAGCAACCACTTTACAAAGTAGTTGGGTTAATCGATTAAAGGATTGGTTAATCGATT
>NW_017721864.1:0-15005 GCF_001865875.1 Lupinus angustifolius | reverse complement strand
ACAAAACCTCAAATACGTTATGCACTTAGTTCATACATGTTTAACACTTAGTTTATGCCTAGAATGCACATATACATGTATTTATGTAATGCATGAACATATTATGAATGACATATCTCAAGGATGAAATGATTTAAAAAGATTTATGCATATGAGACATGTATTAGGTGCCCTAAGCCTTGACTCAACTTAAACTAGATTCTAGTCTAAGCCTAGTACCAATTAAAGACTTAAGTACGTTGATTTGTTGGTGATCTTCAAGCTCTTATTAGCACAAGTTGTCCTCATCAAAACCATGACGTATAAAGAGAGCTTTCCAAAGTGTTCCTCTTGACATGCACACTTTCAACTCCCTCCACCCTCGGGTATGAGTTCATGGATCCTGCGTGATGCACAAGGATCAACCATCAAGATAATGACGTTAAACGAGCGCTTCGTGGGAGGCAACCCACGCTGGAGGTACATTTTTTAAATTCATAAATTTTAGTGTTTTATTGTCGGCTTTAGTGACTTCCTTAGTTTGGAGCCTTTGTAGGAGATGTATATAGTGTCGGCCACCAAAAAAATCATAAACTCTAAAAGAAAATTTATTTGGAAAAGTGCTAACACGGTAATGCCCATTAGCTGCCCCATTCAAATAGGGTATTTGCACCAAGTCCATCTAGGACATATAGGCCATTTGAGACATTTTTCTTCTTTTGCAGGTACTTCCACTGCACACAATGAAGTCGACCACTTATAATTGACACATAAGTCAAGGATACTTCCTACCTAACCCGTGAGTTTTCTTTCTCTTATTGTTTAGATTTTTACATTGGGGACAATGTAAGTTTCGATGCTTAAGGGGGTTTTGCATTTAGATAGTTCATTCATGTTATGAATACCATATAGATTTTAAATTTATTTAGGTTGAGTTATCATATTATCAAGCATTAGCCTATGTTTCATATCTCATTTATCCTCTACTTTTTTCTGTGTGTTGTCTGTCTCCTTTAAATGAAAATGTTTTAAATGAAAAAGTATGCTGGAATGATGATAGTTGATTGTTGATTTGTGACCCCAATTGAAAAACAAATTTGGATAGAATAATTACATGAAAGACATTAGATTTGACAATTATGAATTAAATTTGGTTAAACAAAGGTCTTTGATTCATAACTTTTGTTGAATGTGCCAAATGTGAGAGATTTGGGCCAAACACAATAAGGGTTCTAATTTAAATTTTCAATTACATAGAAACATTTTTTATTTCTTGAGTGCATAATTTTCTATAATTGTACGTTCTAGAACTTGATTTGTGATTATTTCAAGATTGAAATCTGTGTGTATGCATTAAAAGAATAGAGGCAATTAGGACTTTTTCTTTTGATTTTCATCTGCTTGCTATAAACATTGAAAACTCATTAGTTACCCACTTTTGAGCTTGAACTTTACTAATTTTTCATAGCTAGTCAAATGAGGGTTTGAGGTAATTTATGATGTTTAGTTAAAGCAATGGGAATGGTGAAAATGTCATGTGTAGTGAAAGAATTCATAAAAAGCTGAAAAAGAAAAAACTATCCATCATTTTCTTTTAGAAAATCATAAGAATGAAAAAATAAAAACTGAAAAAGTAAATAATAATTAAAATACAAAGTATGCTAAAAGAGAAATGAATGAAAACTTATAAAAAGAAGGGTTGATCCAAAAATGATCATATGATAAAGTAAGACCTATTAAGAGAATCTCAATGCTTTAATCCGATGTCTAAAAAGTTTAAGTATTTTGGAAAAAAATTGTAATCCTTTTGAATTACTCTTTCTTTATCTATCCCACCTTAAATCATTCACCTTGGCCCCATTACAATCATTTAAAGACCTCTTGATTTTTAAATGCATTGAAATGCAGTCAATGGCGATTTTGTCTATAATCAAGCCTATAATAATTTACTTTCATGAAATTTTTGGAGTGAAACACTATGACCTTTCAACAAATGAGAGTGATGGGAGAAGAGTGATCCTAATTCATGCAGTTGTTATGGCTCAAAGACTTATCTTAAATTAATTTTGTTTATGATTGTCTTGTCTTAATGTCTGGATTGTTTCAAAACTATCTTGAGATTAATGGTTATTTTGGGTCATGGTTTCTATATCATCATTCATACATGATTTAAAAGTTAGATATAATACTTGCTTGAGGACAGACAATAGATGAGCTTGAGGGTATTTGATGAGTGTGAAACTATGCTACATTTGCATTGCATTTAACTTGCATTTTAGGACATAATTATGACTTTATGATTGTTATTAGCTTTTATCGCTCTTTGTTCGGGTGGAGCCGGTGTTTTTGGCTACGTTGTTCAGTTTGGATAGATTGAAGCCAAAAAGAGTAGAGATTGGGTGCAAGAAGATGAAATTGAGTGTTGAGGCTATTCGAATACCAATTGAAGTGCCAAAAGAAGTCATGGGTGTTATATTCTATTCCTATTTTTTAGATTTATTTTGTTGGGCTTAGCCAAATATTTTGTAATTAGGATACTTGATGGTTCTCCGTCAAGGCTTAAACACATTTTACATTACAATTATCTAATTTAGAATTTGAGATTATCTTCTCCATCATTAGTGAGTAATTCGCTTTATTTCTAGGATTGGGGCTATGCCTTTTTACATTCAATAAACACTTGTTCTTACTTCTATTTCATTGAGTGTTATGATTTGAATCATTAAACTGAATATTATGTGTGGGAGTTGTATGGCCAACATATTACACCTCTTAGATACATTGGGGAAGGACCGAGAGGTGAACCCAACTATCCGATCATTCAGTTATTCAAACTAGAATCCTAATTCACGAGAGTAGTATTAGGATTCTCGGGGTTTCTGGAATTCACCTTGGGTTGCTACGAAGCGATTGGATAGAATGGGTAATGTAAAGGATTTGATTTATAACCGTACCACGAGAGTATGTGCGATTTCAATTGAGTACATGTGTTGGAGCTCGAGAGAGGATGACACATATGAAAGAGAAATTCACCTCACAACTTAAAGTTCATGTAAAGGAGCAAAATAAGGATTTGCGAGTGTAAAGGCGGTAACCCTTATCCTGGGAACTCTTCCTAAATTAGATTTCAATCATTTTTAATATTTTTATAATTATTCTTGTCAACTGCTTCATTGTTCTAAATTCAAAATTATTCATTATTTGAGTTAAGTATAAATTAATTGTTATAATGAAAGGAATTTTCAAGTCCTCATGGGATCAATATTTTATTCCTCAACGAAATAATTGTGTACTTGCGATTTGCCCTATCAATTTCTCATGGGTAGTCTTAGGTTTATTTCTTTTAAGTGTTATTATTTTTTTCCACAATAAATTCATGTAAATTGGGGTTGGGAGACTACTTATGTAAAGTGATCCATTAGTGCCCAAGTAATTGACCTAGGCTTAGAAAGATGGCTAAGTGCACCACATGGAGAGCTAGGCGTGTGCAAGGCCAAGCTAGCTAGGGAATGGAACGATTCAAGCCTTAAGGGTTCTTGGCCGTGTGATCCATTGAAAACAAGGAAGACTTTTAAATTCAAGTCTAATTGAATTCGAGCTTAGCATGTGACTTTGTGATAGATCCATGGAAACCATGTGAGACATATGATCAAATCTTCGATGGCACGAATCAAATCTAATTTCGCAACAAAATAAATTGAAGACAAAGTGGAGATCAAATCACAACTACTTCAAATTTAACTACCATAATCCATTGGCTTTAAGATAGTGGGGATCAAACATGCTCCACATCAATTTCGGCTAAGAGAAGACCATGGGAAATTGATCCTCAACTTAGATCAAATTTAATTGAGCATGTGGATTTAATTTTGACCAAGCCGTGTGATCAATTCAAATGGCCAATTTAAATCCAAGCTCCCTTAATCAAGGACCAAGTCGTGTGGTCATTTCAAGTGGCCAAGTCAAATCCAAACTCTCCAATTTAAGGCCAGTCCGTGTGCTCCATGCAAGGATCAAGCCATGAAGATTCTACTATCTTAGTTTTACATGATAGTTTAAATTTCAAACATTTATCTTTTGTTATTTCGTGGGACCGTTTATGGCCAGCCACAAGCCTATATATAGTTGAGTTATTTGATGAATAAAACAAGTGAAATTTTGAGTTAAATTTCAAATTAATTTCCTTGAGTGGGCCAAGCTCCTTATCTTGAACTTATCAAGAACATATTGTTATTGTGGCATTCTAAGACTCATCACCCTCTCGGTTTGGTGTCTAAATTCTTATCAAGAATCCTTTCTTATGGTGAATATCTTAGGCTTATCAAGTCCTTTAGCTTGTGGCACCTTCACCATTCTCATCTTAACCATTTCCCTTAGAACTACACAACCCATGGCCAACCTAACCCAACTCACGTAAACCCTAGCCGTAAATGTGTTCCTTAACCCTGACCATATACAAAATCACTAAATCGTGACCAACATACACAAACCCAAGCACCAACTCTAACTCATGATCACACCCACACAATTCACCCCAATCGGTGGCCTAACCCTAAATCATTTACCCAACTGTGGCCAAGTCTCAGCTGCCAACGTAAGTCGTGGCCAAATTACATCCTTTGACTCAAATTGTGGCCAAGACCCATCATCTTATCCAACCCATGTCCAACCCTATATACTTGACCTAACCATGACCAAACTATACATTAGCCCACATCTAAACCATACAGCCAAACCATATAGACCCAAACCCAACCAAACTATAGCCAAACACTTAAAGCCATGTCCAAACCATGGATTTGGCATCTAAGTCAAAATTTCGCGATCCTATTAAGGTTCAAGCAAGAACGGTCGCTTAGGAAAGCCAAACCACCCTAGAGGTTTCGCATCAGGAAAATCTTCTTACGACCATATCTGGTGTTCTCACATTGTTTTGACTCCATCATAGATATCATTGATTGCTCGATTGTACCTAATTCAAACATATTTTTCTCTAGATCTTTACACAATATCACTTATGCACCTCATCATGCACATTCTCCAAATCAATGAAAACCACGTGCAAGTCCCTCTGAGTTTTTGTTATCTCTCCATCAATAGTCATAGCAAGTATATAGCCTTCATGGTCAACATATTCGACATAAAATCAAATTAAGTTTCACTAATATATCCTTTGTATCAGTCTTTTCTCAATTATCTTCTCTCATAGCTTCATAGCATGAATCATGAGCTTCATCCCCCTATATTTTGCACAAATTTGTATGTCTCCTTGTTCTTATTTACAATGATTAAAATCTCTCTCCTCCACTCGTTTGACTTCTTGTTAGATCTCATTCAACAACTTTGTGAGACAACTAATGCTTTGCTCTCCTAGAACTTTCCAAGACTCAATAGGTATATTTTCTCTTCCAACCATTTTGTCATTCTTGGTCCTTTTCAAAGGTTCTTTCACCATCAACTCATGAATTATATGGTAAAATGCATAATTTTGATCATCGTCTATCAATTAAAAATCAAGGAAAAATGTCCATATTTGAAAATCTTGTGAAATTAGTTATTCAAATTTTACTTAATATATTTGTCAATTACTAATACTTTTTCATATTCATCTTTAATGCATTTCACTTGGTCTAAGTCTCTTGTCTTTCTTTCCATACCCTATAAAAACCTATAGACACTTTTTTCCACAGTATTGGGACATAGTCATTTGAATAACTCATCATACACTTTATATTTTGCTTCACTCAATGTGCTTTGATCTCTTTCTTAGTTTCCTTGTATTTTTTCATGTTTTAGTATTTTTACACAATGATCATACTTTATAATATTCTATTTTCACATTAACTTTGTCATGGAGACATTTTTCTCACCACCATGATTCTTTACTCTTTGATCCAAAGCCTTAGACTCACCTAGTATCTCATTTCATATCTTTCTAATTTCTTTGTTCATCTCTTTCTAATTTCTTTGTTCATCTCATTCCACATATCGATGACACTTCTGCGTACATCCTAAAATCATTCCTCCAAAACTCTTTGATTAAAGCTCATTCATTCATCTCCTTTCAATTTCGTCATTTGATTCTTAGGGTTGTATCTTGGCTTAATCTCTCCATTTTACTCTTAACTCTTACATTATAACTAAAATTCTATATTGAATCGTCAAACTCTATTTAGGCATGACTTTGCAGTTCAAGAAAATTTTTCTATTTGATTCCCTTATAAGAAAGAAACTTATTTGAGAAAGTTTAGCCACTCTCTTATATGTGATAAGATGTTCAAATTGCTTCTCAAAAACAAGTTGACTATTGTAAATTAAAAACTAAGGAGAAATCTAGACAAGTCTTACCTTCAATATTCACTTCCCCTATGTCAAAACTCCACGAAAACCTTCAAATCCTCTAGTATCCCTTCCTACATGCCAATTAAGAATCACTTTTAGGAAATATTATATGCTAAAGGTACCCACTAGACCACGCCTTCCAAAAAAATTTCTCATGATGTTCCTCTAACACTTACCACATTAAAGATATCTCGATTTGATATAAAATTTAAGGTTATGATTCTATCTCCTATTTTTTTACATCCATCACACTTTTTTTCCCATTCCTCATATATAATTATACCTATGTCATTTCCTTATTTTGTCTTATTAGAATACCACAATTTAAAACATGAAGCATCTATCCCTTGATTTTTCCCTAACCCGCATAGTTTCTTATAGACACATAAAAATAATCTTCAACCTAATTATCATGTCTATTATTTATATTAATATAATGTTAGGATACTTTAAATATATTATTGTATTAAGTATCACATTACCTGATAGTGGAATACATGAAAGAACCCAATGTTTCATATTAGGGTCAAGTTTCTTGTTATAATTTGTATAAATTAAAAGCACCAATTAAAAGCACTTCATGGGCCTTGGGTGTGATAGATGATATAATCTTTATTCTCTATTAGTATATTGGTAGTCACTCATTGCTCCCAATAATGTAGACATAATTGGTCGTACCCAGTTAACAAAATCTCTTGTCCTTTTCTCTTCTATTTATTTGTTGCCCTTTATTTGATTGTGTGTGGCAAACATTGTACAATAGTCGCTCCTAATTCACCAACACTTGGTATCAGATAGAATTGATAGATGATTTTTTATCTAGATAGATGTCTGATGGAACTAGTGACTTTTGATTGTGGCAATTATGTGCTTAGTTGGACAAAGTCTATTAAAGGCACTACATGAAGATAAACTATAAGAGTTGAGGAACCTTGGTCTGGAATACAACCATGTTGGATCAACAACCTTTAAAATCCATGTATTGAATTAGGACCCAGGTGGAGCAACATGTTCTTAGACGTGTCCTAGCAATATCTCTATAGTTGTTGGAGAGAATGATCTCACTTGAGATAAGAAGTGACATATCCTTGCGACATATCCATGGCATGATGGAGAATGATGTTAGTTACTAGTGAATCTACAAAAGCACACATGCGTTGGGTGACATTGAAGAAGAGTGTAACAATCTTATGTTGAAAGGGAGTAGGCTGACATGTGGAGGAAGTCACATGGAGGAGCAAGGTGGACTGAGATATTCACTAAGGTGAAGATTCTTGCATAAATTTCCTAAGGAGCAAAATATTTACTTTTCCAATCAAGGTGAAGATTGTTGGGAATATTTGAAATATATTATTATATTGAGTATCATATTGCCTAGTATGAGAATGTACGTGAGAAACCAATTATCTATATTGAGCTTAAGTTTCTTCTTATAATTTGTACCGTTAGAAATACCAATTAAAAGAACCTCATGGGTCATAGGACCATGAATATGCTAGAATTAGTAATCTTTATTCTCTATTATATATTGGTAGTCATTCAATATTCTGGTAATCATTTATTTGATTTGCATGTAACTAATGTCATGTAACAATCTCTTCAAATGTACTAACATAAAACACTACATTTTTTTCGTGTGAAAATTTGTCATTCTTACCAAAAACATTAGTTTTTACTTATTTTAAGCAGGATTAGTCTCTTTCAACAAAGAATATATATCATAAAGAACGTGCTAGAGTCAATCCAGGCCAACCGCATGAGAAAATGACGTAACACTAAATTGTCTACCAACTATAATTTTGTAGAAAAGCAAGGAAAAATAATAAGGGAATCTCCTCATTCCAAAAAATAAATTTCCTCTCACTGTCATTCAAATTTTGATATGTGTATTATATTTTTAGATTTTAAAAAATAATTTTATAAAAATAATTAAATATAACACATGTCATAATTTTAATGGTGGAATGAGTTAATTTGTCTTCTAATATGAAGAGATACTTTATTGTATGAAGTAATAATATTCATAGTTGCTCTTACTCACCACCAATGGAAGTTCTAGGTTTTCTTTACTTTTAAAAGAAAATACGTGCCAACATAAAACTACAAAAGATGGAATTCAAAGTAGTTAACTACATGCTTCCATTGCAAACAAGTTTATATCAATGAACAAGAAAAAATATTAGATTAAACCCTATTCAATTCAAACAGAAGTAACTGTAATTGAACACTTCCTTCCAAATTTATGTTTGAACCTTTTCATGAGGGGCTGAGATCCTCTCTAATACTGGACCAAACGAGAGCAGAATTGGACCCATATTTTTTCTCACATTCCAGTACCGTAGAGTCTAATACCGGAGAACATCTCATTTCTTTCATGAGTCCCAAATGGGGCCAAAGGCAGGGATATTAGCCCTTTTACATGCTCTAAGCACATTTCTACTTCCTTCAGGGTTGCTAGTAACGATAACCACTTCAGCATTCCACCTAATAGCACCTTCCACACTCATCTCAGCCACATTGGGTCGACCACAAATTGCAGTGTCATGAACTACCACTTTCTCCTTCGAATATTTGCTCAGCATTTCTTTCATCTCCTTCCCAAAGTTCAATTCAATATCTTTTGCCACCCATATTAAAAACACATCAACTTTTCTTGGTTGCTGCAAAAGAAATGATAAGAACACACAAACCCCTGACCCTGTGGCCACTAACAACACCCTTTGGTACAAATTCACTAGGTAAGGCAACCCTGCAAAATGCATTGTCCTAACATAAAGATGCTTTGGTGGGGTAGTAATCAAGGACTTAGTAAAATCACCAACTGCACCAGCTAGCATCATGTGTTCCTTGTTTCCGTCGGATATGATTCCGAAGGCGTGCCATTCGGATAAAGGTGAAGGACTAATTCTACCTAGTAAACCTGCTTGAACACCACCTTCAAATTTGATAATTGAAGCATGGCTTGATGGTGTTGATACATGAACTGGTACCTTTCTAATAGTTAACCAAGGAATGATAATTAGAAAAGTTATAGCCAAAGTGAACCAACATTCTTGCTTCTTAACCAATTTAGTCATGGTTAAGTCATAGCTTTGTGTACTAGGTTCATAACTTATGGTGAGAATAATGAATAGCCAAAGAAGCATTAGAGCCATCCAACCTGCGAAACGATGAGTCCTCTCGAAAAGGTTATGATGAAGATGGCGAACGAGAGGAAAAGCGGCGAAGGTAGAGAGTAAAATGAGTGAGAGGATGGTAAATGCAACACCAATAATCTCCACTGGGGTTTCATCTTTGTTTTTCAAAGTAAGGACTAGAGAATAAACAAGCCAAGCTATACACGAAACCCCGCAGCCACTATGGATTCCTCCAATACTTTGAAGGAATGAAGTGGCTGCAGTTTTGAGTCTAAGAGGAACAAAAGGCCTCCCAATAGTTTTCACAACAAACCAGAAAACTACTCTTAATGCTGCCTCACTTCTACATAGTGTTAGAGCTAGAATGTTCCCAATTGAGAAAAGTGCAGCTCTTTTTCTTCCATATTGAAAGTGCCCTGCAGCTGAAAGAGCCAATGCTACCAAATTTAAGGTCAAGCAAAACAAGAAAAGCTGTTTGTATACTGTCAAACCTTGATCTAGCATAATTATGAACAACCTTGAACTACTTGGTGGATCAGTTTTAGGTTGAAACTTTTGTACCTTAACTCCATTACCCTTTTCTTGTTTCTCTATATCTTCAACTTCAGCTAGGAATTCTACCTCATCATCATCATCATAAAAATCAATATCAATGTCACAAAAGTGACTGCTAGACCTACTCCTTGATGAAATAGTTGCATTTGAATGAACCTTGAATGAACTTGTTCTTGTCCATGGAAGCCTAAGCCATGTTCCTATTCTTTCTTGCTTTGGTGGTGAACCAATTGCAAAGGGGTTGATTCTGTTTGGATTGATCTCAAATGCAACCCCACGACAGCTTGAAAACCTTGCTATCTTCTTTATCTCTGGACCTTCCATTTCTTCCATGGTGAATGATAATGACTTGAATTTTTTTGGTTACTACCAAGGGTATCCTCACATCTTCTTTGGGTAAAGAAGTAATCCCTTTCAAAGTGAATGATTGTCCTTCCCATAAATGAAACCCTTCATCTTTTTGTCTTTCTTAAGATCTAATAGGGTCTTACAAGAATGATGGGTACATAATCCTCATAAAGTTCAGGCATAAGCTATATAGAGAGCGAAATTTCATATAATTCATATGCATGCAGGCTTATATATTATCCCGTAGATAATAATCTATATATAAACAGCAATGTCAACTTCTTCTCTTATTTAAAAAATAAGAAAAAAAAATTAAACCCAAAAGTATAGCCATTTAATAAGGAGGGTATATAATTATTTAGTATCAATCATTTTCAAACTATAATAACTAGCTGTAAGAAATAAAAACAAATATAGTCTATGTGTTTTAAATTATGATTGAAGGTACAATTTTATTGTGATTTTGAGAAATGTGGCTCTTATTATTCCACATAAGTCTTCGAATGATTTTGTAGTCAAATAGTATTTTGTTCGAGTTCAAATATTTTATGACGGAGAAACAAATATTTTAAAAAATAAAAGAAAATACAATTTTCAATAACACATCTATTATTTAATTATAATAAAATTATATTTTTATTATTCAAAAAAGGAAAAATATATATTTGTCTTTCCATTAATATATGAGATCATTGTTCATTCTATTCTTGGTGAAATGATGTAGAAAAAACACGGCACCTACCACTATTGACTATCCAAAGTTCATCCAGCTTTCTTTCTTTAATGCAGCGTCAAGGCTTTTGTCTTCATCTTGAAGACTTGTCTCTTTGCATGCCAATAAATTGGCAGCTCTAGGCAGAGTATTAACTATCACAAAATCACAGCATGATCAACAAATAACAAAACATAAGAGTGTTGAGAATATTGTGGTGAGAATTATTGTTCTACTTGATAGAATATATGTGAATAAAGTATTGTAATTTGTTATTATTACTGTAAGATTATTTATTGTACTCTTCTTTTTATTTAGTGGAATTTTGTTAGTGATTATTTACTTCTGAGAGATTTTTTCCAAGTAAATTTTGTATGTTCATTTTTTTGCTATTTTACTTTTTTCTCTATAGTTAACCATTGATCCAATCTGTGTTTTCGCATAGGGCTCTATCACACCAATTGTAGGGTAAAGGATGCGGTAAATATAATATTGTGATCGATAGAGTTCACAACTTGACACTAATTCTTATTCTGAAATGAAGATGACTAATATCATAAATATGTTTATGATCAATACTTATGTATCGAGAGTACAAATTGACGCAGTATATGAATCCTTAGAGGAAGAAGAGATTTCGTCTCCAAAAAGGAATTAATTTTAAATCAAACAGAGGATCCTGGTTCACCTTGTGGATTAACTCAGTTAATTTGATAAAAAGTATATTAGGTTTAAAATATTTAAGTATGATATCATTTTGGCTCAATTTAATTAGTGTGGAATGAGAATTAAAGTATCTTGAATGACTCATTCTTATTCTATTCTTATTGAAATAATAATATTTTCCCTCATTTGATTGTGAGATTCTTATTTATTAAAATTACTCCTCTACAATACTATTATTGGGGCTATTAATATTAGAAAATGTGATTCGCAAAGAAAAATAACACAACTATATCCCTCACTACATTTTCCCACAATTTTCCACTGTATTAAAATAACAAAACTATATCATTGACCGCAAATTACAAGGCACGTGTTCTAAACTGCCAAAAACTTGTTACCTGTTCATAAGAAAAAATTGGCAAAAGAGTCACTCAAAATGTATTTGAGTGCAGTAGGCAGATTCAAAAGGATGGATCTAATCTATTTAGCAATCCTATTTTAAATAATATTTTGGAGTAAGCATTTATATAATGAAAAATTCTATCACTCTCGTGGAGGAGCATAGTAATAATGTACATGTATCTTTTTTATACTAACAATGATATTTTCTCACATTTTTTGATAAGGAACTAATTTATTTTAGGATTCATAATTGTCCATTCCAACAAATATCAATTTAAAAAATCAAACTCTTAACTTTTTAGTTACCCTCAAGATCTGAAATAACGTTTACCATTATTTCCAAATAAACTTAATATAAACTTTAGGCTAAGAATATCCTTTATCGAGCATACAAATATACAATAGTCACAATTATAGCAATGGTTGATCATGATGGCCTACTTGATATGTTAGATAATGGCTAGCAGTTTGACCGGCAACAATTATTTTTATGCTTTCTGAACTTTATTGTCTATATGATTACTTTTTTATTTTTATTTTTTATAACGTGTTAATGTTACTATCACTGCAAGTTCAGTTTGCATTAGATGAAGATACATCCCCTGATGCATGCTAAAAAAGAAATTCTGTTTTCTTTTAATAAGATAAAGGGAAAAGGACTGCACGTTCGAATGTGCCGAGGCCAGGAGCATCTCAAAGACTCAAACTATACCCAATAGTCTTTGTGAGTAGTGTTTGTTAGTATTTTAAATTATAATATTGTTGAGATTCGGTTATATTTATTGTAATAGTAGAAAATTATGGTTGATATGGCCACAATTAAAATTGTATTATCCTTGCCGAGACTCCATCAAGACCATAATTATGATAATGAAGTGCAATTAAAACACTCATAATAAAATTTTCAAAACATTGTGTTAAGTTATTGTTGTGATTTTGTTGGGTATATTGAACTGGGAAATCTCATATCAGGATAAATATGTTGTGATTTTCTCTACCACCATATATCATGAGAGAGATTTTGTTGTGTATATTCAAGTTTGAAATCTCACATTGAATATGAGGATGAATTGAAAATGAGTTTATAAATAGTAAAAGTTCATGAAATCATTGTCTTAAAGTTGTGATTATTCGCTCCTCCCCATTCCTGATAACAATGGGACACCCAGTAGCAAGATGTCTTGGGTTGTGAATGAGTCCAACATGTGATATCAAAGTCAAAAGTTCAATCGAGACATGATGAACTTAAGGATAAATAGATCAATAAGTATAAATACTCACATTTAATAGGAATTGTTGAATATATTCAAGTGAAACTCATATTAGAATTTATAAGCAAAGACCCACTATTTTGATTCAACACTTAGTATGTCTCTTTACTTTTTTTTATGTCAGGTAATAATAGAATTCCCTTATAGTTGAAATATCATTTGTCCCAGCAGCATATGAGCGTAAAACAGAATGGTGGTATCTTGTTTCACAATTTTCTCCACATATGTGACAAAATTGTTGAATCCAAATAGAAAAATGGTACCTGTGTCAAGTATTAACTTGTTAAAAAGAAAAGAAATTGTATTTTATAAACTCCTTGATAAAAGATAGTTCCTCCAGTTATACGTGGTATTCTTAACTACGAACGACAATTAAGGTTACATATTAGTTTCATCACAACTACGTGGAACGTGGGTGATATCACTTTAATTATGTTATTTGTAATCATGACAGAAAAAGAAAACAAAAACAATGAATCATCCGACAAAGGGATAAAAGGAGACAATTGTTGGTAAGAGTTGGTGAGAAGTTCAATTTATATTATACAAAGAAAGAAATTGAGACACAAAATGGCGTATGATTAGCTAGAATTTGACTTGATTTAATTTAGAAAAAATCTAGGTAGTTTCCTAAACAGATATTTTAGTCTACAGTAACCAATCTTTAATTAATGTAATTATTCTAATTAGATTTGATATTTTAATTCAACTAAGGGCAGCCGAACCCTGAGCAATTTTCATGTTTGCATTAATTGACTCCTTCCTTAAAATAATTTAAGTTGCACCACAGAAACACTTAGTTCGGTTTTTTGTTTTTGTATTTTAAAATAACTAAAGGAAATTAAAATAACTAAAGGAAATTAATATGGTTGATTGTTTTATTGCATATATAATTTATCTATACTATTAATAAAGGGAAAATACAAAATAATCACCCATCATGGTGTAATTTGTGTTTTCCTATTTTGCCCTCAATATCTTTTTATTTCTACCAAAAAAACCATATAATATTATTTTATTATTTTATCCTTATTATCTTCTTATTTTAAAAGTGTATTTAAAAAATTGAATATTAGACCAATTGAATAAATTCAACCATAAATTTAGTGCAAAAAATTATATTTGAATTTATAAAATACAAACTATACATTACAAACGATAGGAAAGCGGGTTGACAGGCACGACAGTGCATGTCAACACGCTAGTTAAAATAAAAAGAATATAAAAATCCATTCATTAACATACAAGTAAAATACAATGTAACATAAATGTGTAATTTAGAGTATAATAGATACATTAAAAATAAAATATGATTTGGTTTTATGATCGAATGTGAAATTTGATCTAATATGATTAAACTGGTTCATCAGAAAACCAATTTAAGACATTCACAAAACTACCATTCTGATTTGTTTTCTATTTTTAAAAGTTTTATGATTTTATGAGTCAATTTGTCAAATGATAAAATACTGTAAATTAGAAATGCAAAAGGAGTAAATTTTGGTCCAAAAAAAAACAAATCTTGAACGAGTTTGTTATTGTCTATAACAAATATTTGCTATATTGCGATAGTCAAAATAGATTTTTTTTTTT
>NW_017721863.1:0-7031 GCF_001865875.1 Lupinus angustifolius | reverse complement strand
TGTAAGAATTCAACTTTTCATTCTAGGCCAAATACATAGATGTGAGGTATCATTTGATATATGATGCATTGGATGTTAGGTTGTTGTAATTGCCCAAGGTTCATACAAATTATAATGGTGCTGATATGATGACTAAGATTTTACCGAGATAAAAGTTAGAAACTTGTTGTAACTTTGCCGATTTAGCGCTTATCTCCACATAGTTGTGAAGGTGATTGTTGAGTTTTGGGCTCCCTTCCTATATAGAGAAAAACTCATTTTGTGCAAGCCTAGCTAGTTAAGAGGGATAATAATATTAGGAGGAGTTTGACTGTTCAGTTTGGTAAGATAGACAAGAGAGAAGAGAAATCAATCTTACTAGAACTCATGGCAGTTGTAGATTTACATTACATCTTTGTTCATTATTAGATTAGAGAAAATTTTGTACAACATGTTTGCAACAACTAATCCTTCATTGGCAATAGTTGGATCAAATTGAAATTATTTGAGGTTAGAGAAATCAGGAAATGACAAAAGCATATTTTTATGGTTTATTATAACATTCTTAGTTCTTTCTTTCAAGCTTGTTGTTATGTTATTTGCCTATTTGTTAACCTAATTTGTTTTGTGATTGAAAACACTCATATACCCTTTCTTCTGATCATAGTAAATCTTGATTGGCTAACTTGTTGTCGTGATTTTTACTTCTCATATTAAGAAGACGTTTTCACCTTAAAATCTTTGAAATGATAAATAGTCAAGGATGCCATCATGATTGACCTACTTAGTTTTGATGAAACAAAAAGTTAAATGGAAGCTTGAAGATGTGGACATCACAACACACAATATGCCAAAGACTCAAGGTCAACGTCGTAGACTTAGGATTATTTTATGATTCTAGAAGTCCTAAGATATTTGTCAAGTTTTGAGTCTAGGTAAGGTAAACCTTAGATGGAAGTCTCGCAAGAGTCTAAAATGAAATTCACATAGGTTGATGCATTATATCTAAATATATATATATATATATATATATATGATAAGTAGAATCATGCATCTGCATTAGTCATACATGGTTTCTATGCATAAAACAATCATCTATTTTAAAATCATGTGTTGTATGTTCTTTCATCATATAAAATGTTTACCATGCATTAGAGAAAACCATTTTCATATATATATATATCAATCAATTAACATGATTGATAATCGATTATATCTTGTTGAGATCCGTTAATCGATTAAGGATTGATGTAATCGATTAAAATGAGTTGCAATGGCTAACTTCCTAGGATTTATGGCTTATTATTTGATTAAAGAGATTAATAATCGATTAAGCCTTAACTGAAAAAATATTTTCATATGCACGTTAATCGATTAAATAGGTACATAATCGATTAACATAAGTTAAAATCAATTTCATATAAAAGTTGTTTTTTAACTAATGTAAAAAAAAGAATTCAATTACTTTCAAAATTTTACATTGAGAGAAAGAAAACCCAAGATTCTCAGAGCTGAATTTTTAAATCATCTTACTTATCTTTGAAGTGAAATCTTGCATAGTTTTCATGGGAGAAAAGAGAGAGAAAAGAGAGAAATAATTTTTTCATTGTGCTATCATTTCCATTCATTTGAAAAACCCTGCATAAACTTCACATTCAGTTTTAGGATTTTTGTGAGAATTTTGTAGAGGGCTGTAGAGTCGATATTAGAGTTTTTATCCACGCATTAAATGTGCAAATAACTCAGCTAATATTTTGAAATACAAGGATTAATTTTCGTGATGTGTTAGTATCATCATAGAAGAGAATTGTGTATCTTCACGGAGCAGGAAGTCTTGGATTGAGCAAAACTTTGGTTGGGGCCAGAATCGCGAACGGTGTGGTATCCTAGTAGGCGATGAATGTGGTCAAACCGAGCGTGTAGGCTCAACGGGTTCAAAAAAGGATTTCTCGATAGGTGTATTGAAAGAGTGCTTCTAATCGAACATTTGTTTTCAATAGTGAAGAAAAATCTCCTAAGATCAGAAGGGGAAGCCTAGATGTAGTTTGCAATTGGACCCACAAACGAACCAGGATAAAAATCCTTGAGCACTTTCTCTTTCCCTATCTCTTTTATATTTTAGTCTTTATTGATTTCTGTTTTGATTGAATTCTGTGATTTTTACTAAGTGTTAATAATCAATGTATAATCAAGAATCAATTTAGGGCAATAAAGCTTTTAATCATCATTGTTTGCATTACGAGAAATCTGTTTTTCAAATATATCAAGGTTCAACATAATCAATTAAAGCTGAACATAATTGATTAATCAAACTATGCATAATCGATTAACACTGATAACAATCGATTAATTGCATCAACTTTCTGTTTTGCGCATTAATTGGAAAAACAGGACTAGTGATCCGCTACACCACCCCCTCTAGGTGTGATTTATCTCGCTGGTACCCAACAATCTTGGTGTCCCTTAGTTGTTATTAATCCTCAAAGATTCTTGTAACTTTTGGGGAGATTATTATCCAATACACACTTCTCTGTTTATTGGTTAGTTGCACTTTGTTTTAAATTAACACTTCTCTTATCCAAATTGACCACTAAGAAATAACAAAATATGTTTGCATCCTTAGTTCGCTTCACTTTGTTCAACAATAAATAAAAATAATAATGTTCCCTACTTGTAATTGGCCAATATCTACCTAATGATAGCCAAATAGAGCAAGGTAGATGAGAGCATGACTCGACTCGACCTGTAATGACCTGCTCGTTCCATGAGCTCTCGGCTGGGTAAACTCGATCACATTTACCAAAAGTGGTAGACCCACACAAAATACACATGAGACATTATCGGGTCGATACGAGATTGGATCTACCTTAGGGTCACCCGACTCGTACTAAATATAATATATTTTTATAATAAAATGTTTTGAATTCTTCAGAGTTCAAACTCACTTTATCATAATGGCCCATACTTCATAAATTGTGCACATTTCCACACTTCCACTTTATAAAAAATATATGCCTTATTAACGTGTACCACTTTGAATTCTTCAGACTTCTACCACTTGGTCTTCCCTCCAACCCCTTTAGGCCATCATCTTGATATTTCTCTCTTTTCCGTGGCAACCCCATTACCTTCAAACTCGTCTTTCTTCCATGGAAATCCCATTACCTCGAGTTACTCTATTTCACTTCCATAGTCCTACTAATCCCACTTGAGCCAATATTTCCCCTCTTCCACTTTCTCCAACAGTTAGGGATTGGTATTAGCATAATTTCGAAGTTCTTGTTCATTGTCATCTAGGTATTTCTCATTTCTTAAATTTCTTTTTTAAATTCTTGAACCTTCACAACCTTTGTATATTTATTCTTCATGTTTAGAGCTTTAGTTGATTCTTTGTAGCTGAGATTTCAAAGTTGAGACATTATAATTACGATTAATGTTTTGTTTGTTATATTGTTTAGATAAAAGAAATGGCAAACATAGAAGATACAAGAAATGAGACTGAAACTAGAAATGCAAACCCTTATATTGAAACAAATCGTTCCAAAAATAAAAACCAAAAAACTCATATAAAAACACTAAGAATAACTAGAAAAAATTAGACTGGTAAAGATGAAGATGAGGGAAAAAAGAAATTAGTTGTTTAGGATCACTTCACTAAGCTTCCTTTTACCGAGACTAATGGAAAAACAAAGCTAAATGTAACCTTATCATAATAAATACTTTTGTGATCCAAGTGGACATGGTACAAATTCTATGCGCAAACATTTGAAATGAAAACATCAATGAGTATTTTCTAAAGTGGGTAAGCATGGAACACTTCATGGTTTTATTCCAAAAACTTTAGAATGTGATGTTTTATATGGAACCAATTCTATGGGCTATAACTTAGAGGATTGTCAGACGACTGTGAATGAATTTGTTATTTATGATGAAAGACCATTCAAGGTTGTAGTAGAACGTGTCTTTTGTCGAATGATGAACCTAGATTTATTGTGCCATCTAGGTTCTTAGTTGCAAGGGATTTCTATCAACGTTTTTAGAAGAAAAAAAAACTAAAGGGGTTTGCAAAGTCATGCTTTCACGTTTGTAGCACAACAAATTGTTAGACTTCAAACCAAAATTCAAGCTACATATGTTTGACTACACATTTCATAGATGAAGATTGGAGGCTACAAAAAGAATCTTAAACTTTTGTGTAGTTAAAATCCACAAGGGTGAAACAATTGGTTTGGAAATGTATAGATGTTTAAGAGAATGAAAAATTGAAAAGGTGATAACTATCATAGGGTAAAATGGGAGCTCGGAAATAGGGCAGCTTCATACATTGGAATGAAACTAAAAGCAAGGGATGGACGTGTGGTGGGAAATATTTGCATATGAGATGTTTACCTCATATTTTAATTTTGATGTTTAATGATGAGTTAAAAAGGAACAACAACTTTCTATTGATAATATTAGGAATTTCGTCTGATATGTCGTCTGATATGATGAGTTAAAAAGGAACAACAACCTTCTCTTGAGGCTGAATTGATTGAGTCTAAAAGTCTTGTGTTTGGATGTTTCAACTAGTTGGAATTCTACTTATCTCATGTTAGAACATGCCGAGAAGTTTGAAAAGACATGTGAATAGGCTTTATGATCAAGAATTAGATTTTCATAAAGGGATAAGAAAATTTAGTCCACCTACAAAGAGGGATTTGTTGAGGCAGTTCTTGCATTTGTCGTGATGAACCAGGGATTTGCTGAGTCATTCGTGCTGCCATAAGGAATCAGGGATTTGCTGAGGCACCCATGCTGCCACAAAGAATCAAGTATTTGTTGAGGCACCCGTGCTGCCATAAAGAATCAGGGAATTGCTGAGGCACCCATGCTACCATAATGAATTAGGGATTTGTTGAGGCACTCGTGCTGCCTTAATGAATCAGGGATTTGCTGAGGCACCCGTGCTACCATAAAGAATCACGGATTTGCTGAGGCATCCGTGTTGCCATAAAGAAGGTTTTGGCGTGTCTAGAAAAATCACTTGTGGAATGAGATGGTCCCGCACCAATTAGTTATGCAGACATGATATAGAAGTGCATGTTAGAATGCATGGTTATGCGTTATGCAATGTTTTGTGTTTCAATGCTTGGTTATATGCACTAAACAATTATGCAATATTTTGTTTATGCTTATTAGAAGAATAATGTAGAGATGCATGTTTGAATACTAGATTATGCAATGTTTTCTTTGTTTGTTTGTGTTTATTAGAAGAATAATATAGGGATGCGTGTTTGAATGTTTCATTATATGCAATGCAATGTTTATTTGTTTGTTTGTGTTTATTAGAAGAATAATGTGAAGATGCATGTGCAATGTATGATTAAGTAATGTTTTGTTTATTTGTTTCCACTATAATGATTAGTGTATGAATGTGATTATGCATTGCTAGATATAGTTATGTTGTAATATATGTATGCCATGTATGATATGAAAACTATATGTTTTGTTTGAATGTAATGAAATGATGAGTAAGACTCATTCACAAATGTTATAATGTGTTACATATGATTTTCCAGATGACACTAATCAATTTTTATAAACTCGACTGAAACGACCTTTATTGCTTGATGTTGATTGGTACAATAGTTGTTTTGATCAAAATCTGCCCCATTTTACTTGAAGGTGTCTTTCTCTTAAGTTGATCCAGAAACTGCTCCGGTATGATCTTGAGGACAATGACTAAACCCATCTATTTTGCTCAAGTGTAGGTTTGCATAGCATTTCTCTCAAAAGTGTTGATGCTTTTTATAACAACAAAAATTGCCTCAGTGTGCCTGTTTGTCTTCACCTAGGAGGCTACGACTTAGATTCTCCAAAAAGCTGCCCCAATTTAGGTGATTGAGGATTTGTGGTGGTAAGTTTTCACCTTGGGATGTTCATTAAATTTTCCCTAATTTTTTCCCAGAATACCTTATGTAGGCATCTGTCAGGAATTCTCTCATTTTAATATGATCCAAAGTCGCCCTTGCCGGTTTTCGACTTAGGACCACTCTCCTTTTCCTAGGTTACCCATGTGGGTTTTCAACCTAGCGTTCTTTTGTTTTTTTTTCTTTTTTTGATTTTTTTTAACACCCTTAGGTGTCTTGACTCGATGAAAGTAGAAGCTTTGAATAATGAGTCGTTCTTTCTTCAAGAGGCTTGATAATCGAAGATCTTTCTTGTGTCTGATTGAGAGATTTTAACTTCTTCTGATTGATTCAATTAATACAATCATGAGAAATCACTTCGACATTGCTCCAGTTTTGGGCTCTTTTTAAATTTCCGCAAGAAAATGGGATCAATCCAAAACCTGCATAGTTTGGGCTTTTTGTGACTTACAACTAGAAACAATGATCAACCCCAAAATTTTCCCCAGTTTGGGCTTCTTATGACCTTCCACTACCTTAGTGTGAGATAATCCGAGTCATTCTTCTATTTAAATTGATTTGGTAAACTTGGACTGTAAGACTTTAGACCTTGAATCATCTTAAAACTTGCCACAGTTTGAAAGGCTTCCAATTTCCCTTTATTGCTCTTTATTTCCTTCATAACTTTTTTCTAAAACAATGATCATGAAAACTTTGGTAAGTGTTTGAGCTATGAGTGGTGATGTGGTAGTGATGATAAAATTTAATTTGGGTTTGGCTTTAGTAGATATGATGGTGATGATAGAATTCAATTTAGGTTTGGCTAATGTAGATGTGGTGGTGGTTATGATAGAATTGAATTTGTGTTTGACTTTTGAGTGATGGTGAAGTTATGAAGGATAGAGGGTTGAACTTTGATTGTGGTTGATGATATTTAATTTGTGTTTTGGCTTGTGTTGATATGATGATGGTGATAATTAATTCTAACTTATGCATTACAGATGAGATATTTTATCAAAATTTTACGAGATTTGCAAAGTCAGCATTTTTTGGTCATGATGCACATCTTAGGCGAATAAGTTCTCGACAAGGTCTTTTTAAGCGTGTACCGTGGTTTGGCTTGTTAGGCATCAGTGACAGAATATACCTAGAAGAGGGGGGGGG
>NW_017721862.1:0-4543 GCF_001865875.1 Lupinus angustifolius | reverse complement strand
CAGTAATACTATATTCAAAATATCAGCTACAATAGTCAATTAAAAGCTACTTAAAACAGTAAAGAGATAAGGGAAAGAAACAACTTGCAACAAGGTTTTTATACTGGTTCGTTTTGCGGTCCACTGTAAAACTACATTCAGTCCTCCCCTCTGATCTAGGAGAATTTCTTCACTAAAATTGAAGTCAATGTATCTTACATACACACTTCCAATTACAAGACCTTGAACGCTACCTTCTTGAGTTCCCAGAACCTCTACCTTGGTTTGACGTTACCTAATCGCCTAGGAAAACCTTTTCTACGATCCACCCCCAACCAAGAGTATGTTCTAAACTCAAGACCTCCAAGTCTTGGTGAAGACTCTCTGATCTCGTTGGTGGTACGACACGAAGAGATGACTTTCCTTGTTACACAAACAACACAAAAAATAGAGTAATGTGAAGCACAAAATAGCTCAAATATTACAAGAAAGAACAAGCGATAAATCCTATACAAATCTCACAATTACTAAGGATATGTATAAGATCAGAATCATGAAGAACATGTAATTTCTACCCTTAAGAAATCTCTAAACAGTAATGAAAGAATCATGCAAGAACAAGATAGGATGATGAACACATTTAATCACATGCAATGGATGACATTTTAATCCCTAAGTATGATACTATCTCTCACTATTTTCACATGCAATTCTCTCTGCCTATATGACATACAAGAATACGAAAATATGCAACATAGAAATTATAATATGAATGAATGAATGTATTAATTCGTATGTGAAATCTGTTGAAAATACAGTTTGTATAGAAAAGCTCTTTTGCACCTAGTTAATTGATTATGTTGCATGTTAATCGATTAACGGACTGTTAGAGAGTAACTGAAATCTGTTTTTCAGTTATCTATTGAAACTATTGAAAACTGTTTTCACGTTAATCGATCAAAGCTTCACTTAATCGATTATCTGACATATTTTCAGTTAAGATGTTAATTGGTAAACTACCTATATATTATGCTTATCAACTATACATGTTTTACCTTTATGTTATGCCTATAATGCACAAATAACATGTATGATTAATGCATGAACATATAATAAACTAGATGGCATGTCTCATGTAAATGATATGATAGGTTTTAGACTCTGTGAGATTTGCATCTAGGTTTATCTAACCTAGACTCAATAACTAAGACACATCTAAGAATCTAGTCTAGACATGAAGCTCTTGAATCTTTGGCATGTTGATTTGTTGAGTTGTCTTTAAGCTTTCACTAAGTTCTTTGTCTTCATCAAAACATAGGCAAGCTTAAGTGCTCTCTTGACACATTGCACTTTCAATCTCCCCCTTTTTGATGATGGTAAACTCAACACCAAAATTGTTTTGATGCATAGCTTTTGATGCATAACTTGAAGATGATCACAAAATGCTTGCAAGGTTGTTGATTTCAAAGTTAAAGCGCATTTCTAGACAACGAAAGCTTAGTATTATTTACAACCTACACACATTAAACAACAAAACAACCTCTCTCCCTCTTTTGACATTATCAAAAAGATAAAGTAAATGAAATTTTGGTCAAAAGTAAGAAGAGATATGAACTGAACTCAAACTATAATTAATCAATTAATATTGAGAATGTAATTAATTAACCAGTTGATGAAAGAATTGAACAAGTGCACATATTTACCAGCATTTAATCGATTAAAATAACAGGTTAATCGATTAAACCAACAAAATATAGCAGCATGAAAAATTTAATGGCATGGAGGGTTATACATGAACCAATCAAGCATGGAATGATCAAGCATTTACATGCATTCAAACAGTAGGCTCAATCAAACATAAGATACACATATAACCAAATATGATCAAGAACCATTAAAACATGTTATCATGCTATATTTGACATATATAAGCAAAATGAAACCACAATAGGAACGATTTAAGTTCAAATGGCATGCATATCAAGTCATAAAGTTGCAGCAATAGTAGATAGTTAGAGTTACAATCCAGAAAGCAAAGAGAAAATATGTCTCGAAATCACAAAGCAACATAAATCCTAAAAATTAGCCATATAGAGGGACTAAACCTAAGGCAGTCTAAGATCTAAGGCCTTCTAATCTAGGGATGTGGAGGAGGATCTCTGTCACTAGGTACGGTCAGACTACTATCACCCCAGATGAGGAATCTCAGCTTCTCAAACTCTGCACAAAACCTTGCATTTTGTGCCTCAGCAGTGTTCTGGACAAAGCTCCTCAAAGCCTGATAGTGATTATCGATGTAAGCAACCTGACGCTCCTCAAATTGTTCCAAATAAGTATTGTAGGAGTCCTTGAAAGACTGAAAGTGTAAATCCACCATGTTGTTCAGCCTTTGCTCCATGGCATCCAACTGAGCTAATCCAGAGGATGATTCTTACGGCGCAGTTCCAGATAGCTCCTCCTATGTTTCTGCATTAGGCTGATTTGTACCAGCCTGATTCTCATCATCAGATAGCTCCAAATTCACTGTAGTAAAATCTTCCTGATATTGCCAAGTACTTCCATACTTGTAGATACCCTTCTTGTTGATAAGGCTTTCACAACAAGGTGATCTTTGTCAGAAGTCTCTATGACGATGGTGTCAGATACGTCAATATGCAGATAGTCAATAATTCTCGATATGAAGAAAATGTAGGGCAACAATTTGGATTGCGATGTAGAGACATTATACATGACCTTCAAAATTTCTTCATGCCAATTAACCATTATATTCTCCTTCACATCATACGTAAATTTCAGGTCATTAACAGTAGGTTGTGCGTGATTAGTGTTCCTCTAAATCAAGATGTACGCAATCAAATAGTGAAGCAATCTATTCTCTACCGATAAAGAACCAGCTTTAGTCAGTTCTCCCTGGACATACAGATGGGGACCTCCAAACATGATTTATATACCTCAGCAACATCGAAATCAGCAAGTCATTCACAATGACCTACGCTAACACTAATAGTGGATAAGCCACCCACATTCATAAAAATGCTACTATCCATCTCAAACAGATTTCCTGAAATCATAGACCAATATCTACCATCCTTATAACTTAAGTTAGCGTAAAATTCCCTAATCAATGCGCGATACAAATTACCTGTTAATTCCATAAACATTACAACTCCCTGAGCCTGCATACCTTGCAGAAATTCGAAATTTTGTTTTGCCATCCAGGTAAGATCAACATACCTTATGTAGGTGGGTTTCCTTCCTAGAAATTTGGATAACCGAGTCTCCTGAAGTATGAGGGAGTAGTAGGGATCTCCACGGTCGTGCCTCACGTTCAGATTTGAAGATGAAGCATTATGAGGCCTACAAGTGCGTGAAACAGTTGTCTTGACCCTCTTCAAACGTTTTCTTTCCATTGTTGATTAAAACCATGAATAATGAGAGGAGAAGGAGGATAAGGGAGGGAACCTAGAGCTTAGGGTTTTGAATTGGGAATGAGATTTCTTGGGAAATAGAGAAACAGATTGGATGAATTGAGGTGCACAAATGGGTAAAGGTGAGGTTTAATACTTCTATTAAGCTAGGATTTCAAATTTGCTGTTTGCATTTGAGATTTTTAGAGAAAATGAGGAAGAGAGGGTTTGAAAAAGGTGACAAAAACGCTTCTGATTATAATATATTTGCTGCCGTTAATTGATTAAGTGTTGCAGTTAATCGATTAAGCAATGTAAAAATTCCATGTTTTCAGAAAAATGAGCCCAAGTAATTGATTAAAATGAATATTAATTGATTAAATTTAGTGAAAATTGAAATGTTTGCTACTGGAACTCATTTTAATCGATAAAGAAGGATAGTTAATGGATTAACTAGTATTAGTTTTGCAGAATCAAGAGGTTTTTGGGTTTTAAAAGCATGCAAAGATTTCTAATATTTATTAAGCAGTTTTTACTCAATCACATATACATTTTCAGCTTGTCACACAAGATCATGAGTCATAATAGGAATATAATGCATTCATAACAAGTATACATTTTGAAGCATATAAGACATTAATCATGAAAAGCATATAATAACATTTTTAGACAATTTTAATCAAGATAATTTTCATCACGAATTCCAAGTTCTCTTCGAAGAACATAGAAGGTATCTCGTGAGAGAGGCTTGGTGAAAATAACAGCCAATTGTTTAGATGTTTCAACAAATTCAAGCACACAATCGCTTTTTTGTACATGGTCACACAAAAAATGATGTCTAATTTCAATATGCTTGGTTCTAGAATGCAAAACAAGATTCTTTGATAGGTTTATGACACTTGTATTATCACATTTAATATGAATCTTTTATAGATTAAGTCCAAAGTCCTTAAGTTGCTGCTTCATCCAAAGGATTTGAGTGCAACACACACTGGCGGCAATATATTCCGCTTTGGCGGTGGACAAAGCAACACATGCTGTTATAAACTGCGTTTTCATAACTGAAGCCATAACTTGCATTTTGAATTTTTTAGAGAATTAGAGCATATTTCGTGTTAATTGTTGCATCTATATGACATTGCATTTGTGAGATTAGA
>NW_017721861.1:0-1363 GCF_001865875.1 Lupinus angustifolius | reverse complement strand
CCTAGGATACCATAATCCCATATTAGTTGTTCCTTTTAAGTATCTCATAATTTGTTTTACAGCAGTATAATGTGAATCTTTAGGCAAAGCTTGAAATCTAGCACACATACAAACACTAAACATAATATCGGGGCGACTCGTAGTTAAATACAATAATGAGTCGATAATCCCAAGATATTTGGTTACCTCGATTGCTTTTCCCTTTTCATCTTTATCTAGATAGCATGTGGACGCCATAAATGTTGAAGCCTCTTTACACTTTTCCGTGTCGAACTTATTTAGTAGCTCTTTGCAATATTTCGATTGATGAATGAAGATGTCGCTTTCCATTTGTTTGATTTGACATCCAAGAAAGAAGGTCAGCTCACCCATCATCGACATCTCAAATTCACCCTGCATCAACTCAGAAAATTCTTTGCATAGAATGTCATTGGTATATCCGAAGATTATATCATCAACATATATTTTAACTAAAAGCACATGATTATCTAATCTACGAATAAAGAGGGTAATATCAACCATACCCCCCACAAACCCTTTTTCCAAGAGGAAAGGGCTCAATCTATCATACCAAGCTCTGGGAGCTTATTTCAGGCCATAAAGGGCCTTTTTGAGCTTATATACATGGTTCGGATATTTAAAATTTTCAAAGTCACGAGATTGTCGATTAATCCGTTAAAATGCATGCTTAAGCCCTAAAAAGTTGAAATCATTCTGCTAGCTGAAAAACACTTTTTTTACCGTGTTTAAACGATTAAACACTCAGTGTTAATCGATTACATGGGCATCATTTTCTGAAAAATCAATTTTTACATGATTTTAATCATTTTCTGAAAGTGCGCATGTCAAGATAGAACTTTGGAAAGCTTTCTCAATGTGTTTAGTTTTGATGAGAACAACTTGCGACTATGAGAGCTTGAAGATCATCAACAAATCAACATGCTTAAGTCTCTAGATTGGTATTAGACTTAGACTAATAATTAGTTTAGGTTGAGTCTAAGGCTTAGGTAAACTCAATACATGTCTCATATGCATAAAACTTTAAATCATTTTAAGTTTTGAGATATGTCATTTATAATATGTTCATGCATCATATAAATACATGTAATCTGTGCATCCTAGGCATAAACTTAGTGTTGAACATGTATAAATTAAGTGCATAAAGTATTTGAGTTTTGTAATTTGAAAATACACTTAGAAATATGCTGTTAATCGATTAAGGCATGATTTAATCGATTAACATAAGTTTTTGAAAAGTTGTTGAAACTGAAAACTTGGAAAAACAGAATCAGTTACGTTTTTAAAACACGTTAATCGATTAACCAAGGTCTTAATCGATTAACTAGGCTGCTGAAGTGATTCT
>NW_017721860.1:0-1253 GCF_001865875.1 Lupinus angustifolius | reverse complement strand
CAGGATAAAAATCGTGTTGCAGGATCTTTTTCTCTCTTTCTCTCTTTATTGCTTTAATCAGTTACTTTGTATAGTTGTGTTAATTGCTATATTCTGTTTCTATACTATACTTGTGTAATTCTGATATTTTTGTAAGCTCTGTATATTCGTTTCAATCTCGGATAATTGTCGTGCAAGAAACTGAATCTGTTTGTAATTTCTGAGCTGATTTAATCGATTAAAGTAATTGCATTAATCGATTATTTGTATTCTGTTAATCGATTAATCTGGGGTTATTTCAGTATAATTTTTCGTTTTCGAAAAGCGGATACTAGGTGTATTTTAGCCACTGATACCTAACACTCCTGGTTGTAGCCTTTGGCCACTAAGCGAGCTTTATTTTTTATTACCAAGCCATATTCATCCAATTTATTACGAAAGACCCATCTAGTACCAATCACTGGATGTTCTTTAGGCTTAGGGACCAAGTCCCATACATTATTACGCTCGAACTGGTTTAGCTCTTCTTGCATAGTTATACCCCAGTGCACATCCTCAATGGCCTCATCGATGGTCTTAGGCTCGATTTGAGATACAAAGCAACAAAGTTACAAAAGTTGCATAAAGAGCTACGGGTTACCACCCCCGTAGTTATATCACCTATAACTTTGTCGAGTGGATGATCCTTCTTGGTCTTCCATGCGATTGGCAAGTGATGAGCAATATATTACACACTATTCATAACCTTAATTTAGCATGATTGATGATTCTTGGTGCCTAATTGACTTTGTTTCACATGGTTTAGTGTTTTAGACTTTATTGGACTAATATTCCTAAAATGAGTTAATTTGGGATTATTTGGCCTGATTAAATCTATTATCATTTTCAGATCACATTTGGCACCAATGGCATTTTGGGCATTATGGAAGTCGAGGATATGTGTTGAAGTGAAGATTGTATTTTTAATTTAAGAGTTGTTTTTATTGTAATTTGGCTTTGGGCCCATTGTTTAGGCCCAATTCGGTTTATGTGTGTTGGAGGGGTTAAATTCGGATTCCCACTCCAAACACACACACTTCACTTTTTACATCATTTTGAAACCTGTTCCTCACATTCCTGAAAAATGTAAACCTGTTCCTCACATTCCTGAAAAATGTAAGGACCCATGTAACATTCCTGAAAAATGTAAACCTGTTCCTCACATTCCTGAAAAATGTAAACCTGTTCCTCACATTCCTGAAAAATGTAAGGACCCATGTACATTTGTTGTACCT
>NW_017721859.1:0-319 GCF_001865875.1 Lupinus angustifolius | reverse complement strand
CTTGTCCAGGTACAAGCTGCAGAATCTATGTCTGCTACTTTGGTTCCATCTATTTTGCAGGCACCTGTATTGGAGCTTAAACCTTTGCCTGAAAACCTCAAGTATGCATATGTAGAGGAGGATGAGAAGCTTCCTGTTATTGTTTCCACCTCCCTTGATGTTGTTCAAGAGGAGAAGTTGTTGCAAGTGTTGAAGAAGCATAAGAAGGCAATTGGTTGGACGTTAGCTGATATTCCTGGTATTAGCCCATCTATGTGCATGCATAGGATACTCTTGGAAGATGGAGCTAAACCAGTGAGACAACCACAAAGGAGACTCA
>NW_017721858.1:0-914 GCF_001865875.1 Lupinus angustifolius | reverse complement strand
CCCATTTCTAATAGTCATTGTGTGAGCCTAGTTCAGGTGGTTCCAAAGAAGACAGGAATTACAGTGGTGAGAAATGAGAGAGGTGAGTTGATTCATATGAGAGTGCAGAACAATTGGAGAGTCTGCATTGATTATAGGAGGCTCAACCAAGCAACAAGAAAGGATCACTTTCCTTTACCATTTATTGATCAGATGCTTGAGCGCTTAGCAGGTAAATCTCATTACTATTTTCTTGACGGTTTTTCTGGGTACTTCCAAATCCATATTGCTCCTGAGGGTCAGGAGAAGACCACATTCACCTGCCCCTTTGGCACTTTTTCCTATAGGAGGATGCCTTTTGGCCTATGCTACGCCCCTGGTACATTCCAGTAGTGTATGGTGAGCATTTTCAACGATTTTTTAGAGAATTTCATAGAGGTATTTATGGATGATTTTACAGTTTATGGATCTTCATTTGATGCATGTTTGGATAGTCTGGATAGAGTTCTTCATAAATGCATCGGAACTAACCTTGTTCTGAATTACGAAAAATGTCATTTCATGGTAGAGCAAGGCATAATTTTGGGGCATGTGATCTCAAATAGAGGAATCAAGGTAGACCCTGCCAAGATAGATGTTATTTCACAATTGCCTTACCCCTCTTGCGTGCGAGAGGTTCATTCTTTTCTTGGTTATCCAGGTTTCTATCGCAGGTTCATTAAAGATTTTAGCAAGAAGGCTCTTCCACTATCCAACCTGTTGCAAAAGGAGGTGGTCTTTGATTTTGATGAGAGATGTAAAGAGGCATTTGATTGCCTCAAGACAGCCTTGACCACCACCCCTATTATCCAGGCACCTGATTGGACAGTCCCTTTTGAACTGATGTGTGATGCTTCTAATTATGCATTGGGGACTGTCCTTGCTCAGAAAGTGGA
>NW_017721857.1:0-968 GCF_001865875.1 Lupinus angustifolius | reverse complement strand
TGATTAGATGGATGCTCTTGCTCCAAGAGTTTGATTTGGAGATCCGTGACAGGAGTGGAGCACAAAATTTGGTGGCTGACCACTTGAGCAGGATTGAAGGATTTGTTGATATGATGCCTATCAAAGATGATTTTCCTGATGAACAACTTCTGAATATTTCTGTTTCTTTCCCTACCCCTTGGTTTGCCAATATTGTAAATTATTTGGTTGCATCTGTTTTTCCTCCACTTGCATCTAGAGCTCAAAATGATAAACTTAAGAGTGATGCTAAATATTATGTTTGGGATGATCCTTATCTGTGGAAATTGTGTACTGACCAGGTTTCTAGAAGATGCATTCCAGATCATGAGATTGAGTCAGTCCTTCAGTTTTGTCATTCTACTACAGTGGGTGGCCATCTTGGTACCTAAATGACAGCACGAAAGGTGCTAGACTCTGGCTTTTATTGGCCCACCATCTTCAAAGATGCATGGAGGATTTGTAGCACTTGTGAGTAGTGTCAGAGAGCAGGTGGTACCCTTTCTTGGAGACAAGAGATGCCTCAACAACCTATGTTGTTTTGCGAGGTGTTTGATGTCTGGGGTATTGATTTCATGGGTCCATTTCCTGTTTCTTTTGGCTTTAACTATATTCTACTTTCTGTTGATTGTGTTTCTAAATGGGTGGAAGCTAAGGCCACCAGAACTAATGATGCTCGAGTTGCTATGGATTTTGTTAGGTCTAATATTTTTTGCAGGTTTGGCATACCCAGAACCATTGTTAGTGACCAAGGCACCCACTTTTGCAATAGATCCATGCAAGCTATGCTCAAGAAATATGGGGTTGTTCATAGAGTCTCCACACCTTATCAGTCCCAATGTAATGGGCAAGCTGAGATTTCAAACAGAGAGATAAAGAGGATTTTGGAGAAGATGGTGCAGCCTAACAGAAAGGATTGGAGCAACAGACTTGAAGATGCTCTTTGGGCA
>NW_017721856.1:0-558 GCF_001865875.1 Lupinus angustifolius | reverse complement strand
CTTAGAAGCCTATGAGAACTCTAAGTTCTATAAAGAGAAGACCAAAAGATTCCATGATAACTTGATTTCTAGAAAGGAATTTTTGGTTGGTCAAAAAGTGTTGTTGTACAACTCTAGGGTTGGACTCATGAGTGGTAAGCTTCGTTCTAGGTGGATTGGTCCTTTTGTTGTTACTAATGTGTTTTCTTATGGTGCTGTAGAAATCAAAAGTGAATCCTAAAATAAGAGCTTCAAGGTTAATGGACATCGCCTCAAGCCTTTCTTCACAAATCCTTCCTCAGTGGATGAACTTGTGGAGGAGGACTCCTTGGTTGAACCCACTTTCCTCCCTCCATGAATCAGGGAGTTTTTCTTTCTCCTCTCTACTTTGTATTGCACTTGTCCAATTCCATTGATTGATATGTACGTCTGGATTTTATGATTGCGCTACATTGGGACAATGTGTAGTTTAAGTGTGGGGGGAGACTATTGTAGGTTGTAGGTTTTGTTGATGCATGTTTTTCTTTGACTTTTAGGTTTTGCTTAGGCTTGGGCATTTTCTCCCATACTTTCATTCAC
>NW_017721855.1:0-12193 GCF_001865875.1 Lupinus angustifolius | reverse complement strand
AATGGCATTTTGGGCATTATGGAAGTCGAGGATATGTGTTGAAGTGAAGATTGTATTTTTAATTTAGGAGTTGTTTTTATTGTAATTTGGCTTTGGGCCCATTGTTTAGGCCCAATTCGGTTTATGTGTGTTGGAGGGGTTAAATTCGGATTCCCCACTCCAAACACACACACTTCACTTTTTACCTCATTTTGAAACACATTTTCCGTTTTTCCCTCTTTGTGTTCTACTAGGGTTTGCTCTTCATTTTCTCATTTTCGGTTTGCTCTTCCATTGCCATGGAAGGCTAAATTTTTGGACTAAGTTCCTTTGATAATGTATCACAACTCTTGAGGTTTAGTTATTAATGTATTTTCGGTTTCTTTATTGTTGATTTCTTCTCTCTTTTCTGAATATTGTTTGCTTAATGCCATTGCTTAGAAACTGGTTGGTTGAGTTTATCTTCACTTAGTTGATTTACTCTCTCTAGTTAATCGTTTCATAATTTTACTGATTTCGCTTAGTTTGATGTTTAGGTTCTAGAACTTTAAATTGATTATCGCTTAGTTAATTGATTCTCAACAAATTCGGAAGTTAACGGTTGGAATATGAAAATAATCTTATGAAACCGAGGATTGAGTTGTGAACAAACGAACCAAAGGGATTTAGCCGTTTTATTACATTGCTTAACTATTGTATTTGAATTTGATTTATGTTCATACTATCCAATAACAAAAAACCCCCTTGTGTGTGAGTGTAAGGTGTTTGAAGCTTTGCTTGAAAGATAATCCTTGAGAGCTATGGGTTACCACCCCCATAGTTATATCACCTATCACTTTGTCGAGTGGATGATCCTTCTTGGTCTTCCACGCGATTGGCAAGTCCTGATGCTCATCTTGTATAGTTTGCTCTGCTTCTGCTTCTTTGTCCTAGTCCATGTCCTTAGAGTATGCTTCTTCCAAAGCACCTGTAACATCGTCATAAAATACCTTTCTGTTCTTTTTTGGAGAAGATTCATCAAAATGGACATGCACAGACTCTTCTACTTGCATATAATATTTATTAAAGACTCGATAAGCTTTATTATGCAATGAATACCCTAAAAATATACCCTCATCAACTTTTGAATCAAATTTACTTGAAGCTTTTTTTTCATTATTTAATATAAAGCATTTACACCCAAAAACATGAAAATGAGAAATATTAGGTTTACGACCTTTTAAAAGTTCATATGGAGTTTTTGAAAAATTAGGCCTCAAGAGTATAAGATTAATCACATAGCAAGCTGTATGCACTGCATTAGCCCAAAAATATTTAGGAACCTTGCTTTCATTTAGCATGGTTCTAGCAAGCTCCTCTAAGACTCGATTCTTCCTCTCAACAATTCCATTTTTGTGAGGGGTACGAGGGGCCGATAATTGATGCATAATACCATATTTATTACAAAATTTATCAAATAAATGGTTTTCAAATTCGCCACCATGATCGGATCGAATATATATTAACTTATGATTAAACTGGTTTTGGATTTGCTTGGCAAGATTTTTGAAAGACTTAAAATCATCGTTCTTGGACGAGAGAAATAATGTCCATGTAAATCTAGAGAAATCGTCAACGATCACTAAAGCATAAAAGCTACCACCAAAACTCATAACCTGTGATGGTCCAAACATGTCCATATGGAGAAGCTCCAAAGGTCTTGTTGTGGATATCACATTCTTTTTAGCAAAAGAGTTTTTAACTTGTTTACATCTTTGAGAAGTATCACAAGTTTCTTGAGTTTTAAAATCAAGTTTTGGTAGCCCATCAACCAAATTATTTTTAGACAATTTATCTAGATGCTTTATGTGAATATGAGCGACACGCCTATGCCAAAGTAACATGTCATCTTCTTTGGATATAAAACATTTTGAAAATAGAGTAGTGACATCCTCCAGATTAACCATATAGATATTATTTATACGATATCCGACAAACTTCAATTTTTTAGATATTTTGTCACGAATAATACAACACTCAAAATCAAAAGATACATGGTTACCTTTATCGCATAGTTGGTTGATACTCAAGAGATTATGTTCTAGACCTTAAACGTATAAAACAATTTCGATCACAGCCTGATTTAGTTGCCAATTGTTCCAGTGCCAAGTATCTTCCCTTTGTTGTTGTCTCCATAAGTGACAAACCCTTTTCGAGCATCCACTATCAAGATACCAATGTTGTCCATATGCTCGAAGACATACCTGCAAAACATAGATCACTTGCCTTTTTTAGGTACCCAAGTTATGTTGGGTCCTTTTCTATTAGTAACTATGGAGTTATCTCCCTGTTTCGTCCATACATATACGCCACTAGGTATACCATATTTTTTAATATAACAAGAGTAGGATGTATGGCCATGAGTGCCACAATAAAAGCATGTAGGAACCTTTTTATTAAAAAAATTCTTATTGGGGAATATATCCTAGCCCGGTATGGTCACAAACATTCCTGGTTTTACTAAGCATAGTGTTAACATGTTTTGACTCTCTGTGAGTTTTGCGAGTTTTTCATTTAATCTCAAATTTTCATTTTTTAAATCATCTTAAGAATCACAGACAATTGGTTGACATAAATTATTATCAGAGCAATTGCATACATTACAAGAATAGATCAAATCTAATGTTTCATTTTCCAATTTTAGTTCATCTAATTCTTTTTGTAATGAAACTATTTTTTGTTCATGTAGCAGGATTACTCTTTTCCTATTGGAACTAATCCTAGCTAATTTCTTTAACTCATCATGCAATTTGACATACGCATTATACAATTCCTCATAAGGAGGAGAATCATCAGATGAAGTAGATAAGGTGTCAGAATATACCTCGCTATTTGCCTCTTTCGAATTTCAGCAACAAACATCATTTGTTCTCATCATTAAGCATAGCTTTGTTGTCTCCTCTTCATTTGAGCTGCTCGAAGTCGTATCCTCCTCTGGTACATCCCATACTATATAAGCTTTCTTCGATTTGAAGTCCCGAGAAGTGATCTTATCTGAATCAACCTTCTTGAGGTAAGTAGTACATTGGAACCTAATATGTCCTGGCTTACCACATTCATGGCAAGTGAAGCGCTCTTTGCTCTTGCCTTTTCTGGTCGACTCCCGTGCTTCTTTCTTTTAGAAACGTTTGAAGCCTCCTTTCTTTAGAAATTTCCCGAATTTGCATACTAGAAGGCTCAAGGTTTCTTCGTCTACATCTGAATCAGATTCGTCTTCTTCTCTCTCTTCTGTGGATTGAGATGTTGTTGCCTTGAGAGATATAATTTTCTTTTTGTGATCTGATTCTTCGTGCATAGTTAGTCTTCCAAGCTCCATTTCGTGCTCTTGAAGTTTTCCGAACAATGTCGCCAAAGGCATGGAATCCAGATCCTTTGATTCCATAATAGTTGTTACTTTTGGTTGTCATCTCTTGTCAAGACAACGTAAAATTTTGTTAGTAAGATCTCCTTTGTTAAACAATTTATCCAAAGCAACTAAATGGTTAACTATATGAGTAAAACGTTTTTGCATATCACCAATGGATTCATTTGGGAACATATGAAATAACTCATATTCATGTATCAGGCCATTCAGCCTAGCACGCTTGACTTCGCTAGTGCCTTCGTGAGTCACTTGTAAAGTGTCCCATATTTCTTTAGCATTTTGCAGTGTGAAACCCGAAATAACTCATCATAGGATAGGGCCGATGTGATGATATTTTTGGCACGCAAGTTATACTTAACCTTTTTGTCTTCATCATCGGTCCATAGACTTTTCGGTTCATCGTCCACTAAATGTTGTGGAACGAAGGGCCCGTTGACTACGAATTTCCAAATATCCGAGTCGATGGCCTCTATAAAGATTTTCATGCGAACTTTCCAGTAGGCATATCCTCCACCACTGAAAACAGGAGGCGGTTAATAGATGCACCATCACCACCAAAAGGGTTGGTGGAACCCATTTAATTTCCCTAATGGATCATGTAGATATGGTTGAGCTAGCACGACGTACTAGCTCTGATACCACTTGTTAGGTATCATTGACAGAATACACCTAGAAGTGGGGGTTGAATAGGTGTCGTGGTTCCCACTTATCGCTATTGGCACCAAAGCCCTATTCTGGAAAATCACCCAGTTAATCAATTAAAGCTATGACTTAATCGATTAAGTCGCACATAATTAGCAGTTGCTGAATGGCTCAATTACACAGCCAATTACAGATTATACAGAAATGATATAGCAGATATATTTGAACACAAATGATCTTTATTTGGCAGTAATACTATATCCAATTACTAAGGATATGTAGAACATGTAATTTCTATCCTTAAGAAATCTCTAAACAGTAATGAAAGAATCATGCAAGAACAAGATAGAATGATGAACACATTTGATCATATGCAATGGATGACATGTTAATCCCTAATCATAATACTATCTCTCTCTAATCTCACTTGCAATTCTCTATACCTATATGACATACAAAGAATACGGAAATATGCAACTTAGAAACTCTAAAATGAATGAATGTATTAAGCATGGTGTAAAAATACAGTTTATATAGAAAAGCTGTTTTGTACCCAGTTAATCGATTATGTTGCATGTTAATCGATTAACGGGCTGTTAGAGAGTAACTGAAATCTGTTTTTCAGTTATCTATTGAAACTATTAAAAACTGTTTTCACGTTAATCGATCAAAGCTTCACTTAATCGATTATCTGCCATATTTTCAGTTAAGATGTTAATTGGTAAACTACCTATATGTTATGCTTATCAACTATACATGTTTTACCTTTATGTTATGCCTAAAATGCACAAATAACATGTATGATTAATGCATGAACATATAATAAACTAGATGACATGTCAATGATATGATAGTTTCTAGACTTTGTGAGATTTGTATCTAGGTTTACATATCCTAGACTCAATAACTAAGACACATCTAAGACTCTATTCTAGACATGAAGTTCTTGAATCTTTGGCATGTTGATTTGTTGAGTTGTCTTTAAGCTTTCACTAAGTCATTTGTCTTCATCAAAACATAGGCAAGCTTAAGTGCTCTCTTGACACATTTCACTTTCAACACTTGTTTCCAATAGTGAAGAAAAATCTCCTAAGATCAGAAGGGGAGGCCTGGATGTAGTTTGCAATTGGACCCGCAAATGAACTAGGATAAAAATCCTTGAGCACTTTCTCTTTCCCTATCTCTTCTATATTTTAGTCTTTATTGATTTCTTTTTTGATGGAATTCTGTGATTTGTGCTATGTGTTAATAATCAATGTATAATCAAGAATCAATTGAGGACAACAAAGCTTTGAATCATCACTATTTACATTATGAGAAATCCGTTTTTTAAAGATATCAAGATTCAACATAATCGATTAAAGCTGAACAAAATTGTTTATCAAACTGTGTATAATCGATTAATACTGATAACAATCGATTAATTGTATCATCTTTTTGTTTTGCGCATTAATTGCAAAAGCGGGACTAATGATCCGCTACACCACCCCCTCTAGGCGTGACTTACCTCGCTAGTACCCAACAATCTTGGTGTCCCTTAGTTGTTATTAATCCTCAAATATTCTTGTAACTTTTGGGGAGATTTTTATCCAACTCACACTTCTCTACTTTTTGTTTTGTTGCACTTTGTTTTAAATTCACACTTCTCTTATCCAAATTGACCACTAAGAAATAAAAAAATATGTTTGCATCCTTAATTCACTTCACTTTGTTCAACAATAAATAAAAATAATAATGTTCCCTACTTGTAATTTGCCAATATCTACCTAATGATAGCCAAATAGAGCAAGGTAGATGAGAGCATGACTCGACTCAACCTATGATAATCTGCTCGTTCCATTAGCTCTCGGCTGGGTAAACCTGATCACATTTACCAAAAGTGGTAGACCCACACAAAATACACATAAGACATTATCAGGTCGATACGAGATTGGATCTACTTTAGGATCACCTGACTCGTACTAAATATAATATATTTTTATAATAAAATGTTTTGAATTTTTCAGAATTCAGACTCACTTTATCATAATGGCCCATACTTCATAAATTGTGCACATTTCCATACTTCCACTTTACAAAAAATATATGCCTTATTAACGTGTATCACTTTGAATTCTTCAGACTTCTACCACTTGCTCTTCCATTCAACCCCTTTAGGCCATCATCTTGATATTTCTCTCTTTTCCGTGGAAACCCCATCACCTTCAAACTTGTCTTTCTTCCATGGAAATTTCATTACCTCGAGTTACTCTATTTCATATCCATAGTCATGCTAATCCCACTTGAGCCATTATTTCCCCTCTTCCACTTTCTCCAATAGTTAGGGATTGGTATTAGCATAATTTCAAAGTTCTTGTTCATTGTTATCTAGGTATTTCTCGTTTCATAAATTTCTTATTTAAATTCTTGAACCTTCACAACCTTTGTATATTTCTTCTTCATGTTAAGAGCTTTAGTTGATTCCTTTGCAATTAATATTTTGTTTGTTATCTTTTTTTAGCTAAAAGAAATGGCAAACAGAGAGGATATAAGAAATGAGACTGAAACTAGAATGCAAACCCTTATATTGAAACAAATCGTCCCAAAAATACAAACCAAAAACCTCCTATAGAAACACCAAGAATAACTAGAAAAAATTAGACTGGTAAAGATGAAGATGAGGGAAAAAAGACTGGTAAAGATGAAGATGAGGGAAAAAAGAATCAGTTGTTTAGGATCACTTCACTAAGCTTCCTTTTACCGAGACTAATGGAAAAACAAATCTAAAAGTAACCATTATCATAATCAATACTTTTGTGATCCAAGTGGACATGGTGTAAATTCTATGTGCAAACATTTGAAATGAAAACATCAATGAGTAATTTCTAAACTGGGTAAGCATGGAACACTTCATGGTTTTATTCCAAAAACTTTAGAATGTGATGTTTTATATGGAACCAGTTCTATGGGCTATAACTTAGAGGATTGTCAGACAAATGTGAATGAATTTGTTATTTGTGATGAAATGTCATTCAAGGTTGTAGTAGAACGCGTCTTTTGTCAAATGATGAACCTAGATTTATCGTGCCATCTAGGTTCATAGTCGCAAGGGATTTCTATCAACGTTTTTAGATGAAAAAAAAACTAAAGGGGTTTGCAAAGTCATGTTTTCATGTTTGTAGCACAACAAATTGTTAGACATCAAACCAAAATTCAAGCTACATATGTTTGACTACACATTTCATAGATGAAGATTGGAGGCTACAACAAGAATCTTAAACTTTTGTGTAGTTGAAATCCACAAGGGTGAAACCATTGGTATGGAAATGTAGAGATGTTTAAGAGAATGGAAAATTGAAAGGGTGTTCACTATCACAGGGTATAATGCGAGCTCAAAAATGGGGCAATTTCATACATTCGAATGAAACTAAAAGCAAGGATTGGACATGTGTGGTGGGAAATATTTGCATATGAGGTGTTTACCTCATATTTTAATTTCATTTTTAATGATGAGTTAAAAAGGAACAACAACCTTCTATTGATAATATTAGGAATGTCGTCTGATATGTCAAGTCTTCTCCTTAAGACTTCAAATCTTTAATGAATGCATTGAGGCTGAATTGATTGAGTCTAAAAGCCTTGTGTTTGGATGTTTCAACTACTTGGAATTCTACTTACCTCGTGTTAGAACATGCCAAAAAGTTTAAGTAGACATGTGATAGGCTTTATGATCAAGAATTAGATTTTCATAAAGGGGTGAGAAAATTTAGTCCACCTACAAAGAGGGATTCGCATCAAGCTAGGATATCCATTTAGTTTTTAGAAATATTTTATAAAATGACTTTCTATTTCTCTAGTTTTGTACACGTGATTTCAAAAAAATGCTATAGTAAAATTGCATCAACATAAGCTTCTTTGGCATCATGGAGTTGTAACCAATCTGAACTTTTAGAATCAATGTCTCTTTCTATTATAGAAACATATGATAAATATTGGGGAAATTTGGAAAGTATTAACCCCATTATTGTTTGTTGGAAATGTCTTGGATCATCGCTTCAAACTTCAGTATGTCACTTGGAGTATAAAGGATACATACATTGAAAACTTGGCAGCCAATATGCTTACTTTGGTCAAATATACTTTAGAGGACTCTTATAATTTTATGCGCAAGGAATTTTAGAAAATAATGAAAGAATATATACTGGAGATTCCACTAACAATGCATTGAATGCAACATTAGAACACAATGTTAAGGGGTCAAAAGTCCAAGATGTCGTGTCTCACAACTCCACTTTCGTGGGTGCGACGAGAATAATGCAAATAAATGCAATGAAGTCATCATTGATATTTTTAGAGGGAAAACATGCAAAACCAATTTAAAAATAAGGATGAATGTGCTCATAGAGAAAAATTAAGTACGGGAGTCGGTTACGGATGAGGAAGGTGTAAGACACCTGTCACGCCCCGATTTTCGGTTGCACGACTTTATTAGAGTCGCCACTACATTTTATAGTTAAAAATGTAGAAAAATATTTTGAGCTCAATCACATGGGGCTTTGGATTTTTGATATCCAGGTTCGGGAGTGAGTTACAAGGTAGAGAATGTATTAACATCCTACCTGCCCGCCTTCGGCGGTACCCTTCAATAAAATATATGACTTTATTATTATTATTATTATTATTATTATTTATTATTAAATTATATGGTTAATTAATTAATTATTAAAATGAACAAATATATTTACTTTTTATTATTGTGCCTGACAAGATGAACCTTGGTCCTATGTATCCCTCTTTTGAATAGGGAATCAAGGCTACGTAGTTCTTTGGTAGAAAACATTTGTTGGTTGAGTTTTTTAATTAAGGAAATAAGTGGTGTAGCGCGACCTTCTGAGGGATGAGTGGAGGGAAAGAAGCCCCCCAGAGCGACTATCCCTCCATCATTTATGTGGTTGGCAATTTTTATTTTTATATTTTATTAATTTTATGGGGTGAATTTCTAACCTATTAACATGCATTGAATGGATGCCTGAGATGTAGGAGATCAAACAGCAAAGTCCCAAATTCTCCATCTGCTTCCATGCAGGCATGTGGTGTTATAGAGCGAAGGAGAGATACTCCAGATCATGACTCCTAGGGTGATAATGATTCTAATATAATGCTAGTACTAGGTGTTCTGTTTTTTTCTCTCGCTCTTTTGTGTAAAGACTTGTGGGTATTGAGAATTGTGTTTGAGGTTGTTTTCTAATATGTTTTCTGTGATGGGAAAGGTTGGGTGTTGTGAATTTTTTGTTTGAGAGGATAAAACTCTCGGTATTTTTGCTATTTTTCAGGGGTCTCTTTTTGAGAGAGGTTCCCATTTTGAGAGATATTTATTTTGAAGGAATGATGACTCCTTTTGAGAGAGGTCTTTTGTGAGAGAGTTTTTCTTGAGAGAACCTTATTTTTTTTGTAGAATCTCCGCCCCCCCTTTTTCATTAGGGAAGGTGTATTATTTATAGTGTCACACATGTATCTTGAAATCAATGATGAAATATTTTTTCCTAATTTAAAATGGGAGAGGAATCCTCATCTATTATTACATATAATCTCATTTATTTCAATGTAGTTTTTCCTTGTTTTATTGTAGGAAATAAGGAGTGTGTGTGGATTTTATTTTGTAATGAACTTCAACACATGATTAAAATAAAATTGTAATAAATCATCATTCACACAAAGAATTTGAATTTAAAATAATTTAAAAATCAAAAATCCAAATTGAGTGTTATTTGAGTTCTATGACACTGAAAAATATATCATTTAGTGATTAATAATAATTATTGTAATACTCCTAGCGAGTAAAAAAAATATTTGGCTCTCAAAAAACTAAAATTAGTCGAAATTCCATTTTTTAGTGATTGCATCAACTTAAGATTATTGCATAAGGTAAAATTGATGATTCTAAATCTTATAAATATCACACGAGATACTAAATGCACAATCTCAAAATTATTGTTTTTGTATATGTTTTTGTTATGGAATATTTGAAGGATCACTAACCTTATTACAAATCAAATTCATATAAAACGGAAACCCTTACCTTATTCACATCGTAATTATAAAAACCTAACTCAACCCAATCAATTCGATATGATTTGTATTTTCATAATTCAATGTTTGATTTATTTTATTTTGTGTCGAATCTTTAAAGATTTAACTCTTGTTAAGGTGATTCATGCAACCTAAACAAATAGATATGATTTAATCAAGTTTACATGATTTCAAATCTTTAACTTATTTGTTAATCAAACATTGATGAAAGCAAATCTTTAATTCACTCATCCTTTATTAATTATTATTATAATTTTTAGAATAACTTTGAAATATCATTTTTGAGTATTCAGTTATTTTCATTTGAATTTTGGTTAACCTAATCATTTAGATTTAGGAACCTTATTATAATTGGTTTGACTTTTTTATTTTGGCTTTGTTATTCTAGTTAACTTAATCGCTTAGATTTAGGAACCTTAACAAATGGTTTAGTTTTATTACTTTTAGAAAACTATTTTTGGAATTCTATTATTTTTTATTTAAAAAAGTTTTGGGTTTTCTCTAGGCCAGACAAACATGAGTGTTCACAACACCTCATACCGTTCGTTTAAAAAAATGGTACATAGATCAATCATGTGAATATTATTTTAAAACATTAATTTTATCCTCACATTATTACACAAAAAGAAAGACTAAAAATATTTTAATATTTTTGTGTCTCACAAGGAAATATATGCTCCTGAGTATCTCTAGGTACAATAGAGAAATCAAGGCAATGTTATTCTTCTATAAAATAACTGATTAGTTGATATATTTTTATGTTATTTTATATTCCTGTAAAATTAATAAGATAAGATGACACGACAAAGTACTATAACTATAGTGAAGCCACCTCACCTTGCCTTTGACAATATAAAGTAGCGCGACAATGCACTCAGCCTATAGTGGAACTACTTTACGTCACTTTTAAAATTATTTGGAATTTTAACAAGACAAAAGTAGTACGACAAGGCACAATGCCTATAATGGGACTACCTCACCTTGCTTTAGACAACATAAAGTAGCGCGAAAAGGGACTCAACCTATAGTAGAACTACTTTTTGTCACTTTTAAAATTATTTGAAAATTTATTTAACAAGATAAGGTAATTACGCGACAAGGCACAAAACCTATAATGTGGTTACTTCACCTCATTTTATACAACATAAGGTAACATGTCAAAGCACTCACCTAATAGTGTATTTTATATTGGTTTAAAAATTATTACAAATTATTTAAAAATACTTAATAAGATAAGGTAGTACAATAAGGGACGATGACTATAATGGGATTACCTCATCTCATTTTAGATAACATAAAGTAATGCGTCAAAGCAATAAGCCAATAGCATACTTTATATCGCCTTTTAAAAATTATAAGAAACTATTTTAAAAATATTTTAACAAGATAAAGTAACACAACACGGTACAAGGACTGTAGTGGGGTTAACTCACCTCGTTTTAGACAAGATTGAGTAATACATCAAAGCACTCAGTCAATAGTTACTTTATATTGCTTTTAAAAATTATTTTTGAAAATACTTTAACAAGATAAAGTAACACGACAAAGCACAAGGCCTATAGTGGGGTTGCTTCGCCTCATTTTAGATAACATAAAGTAACACGTCAGAGCATTCAGCCTACAACATATTTTACATTACATTTTTAAAATAAATCTTATTCTTTCATCATATACCCCATTTTTTGTACACTTTTATACAATTCAAGAGTCAAATTTGAGTTTAAAAATTAGTCCAGTTAACATTTAGAGTTAATTATATGTCTTACTCAATCTAATCTAACACATACTCAACCTTAGTTTAAAGCTTCCTTTTCCATTTATGTAATATGACAGTACCATGAATCCAATACATAGGTTAGATTTGAAAACCATATAACTATGACAAAAACATGAAGGAGAGGAAGCACCTAGGTGGCGCTTCTCTGTTTCACCACCAACACCAATGGAGAGTTAGACAACCTCCAACCCTCTCCTGTTATATTGAATACAAATTTACTATCAATTGCAACAATTTACTTATTACATGGAACAGTATACGAATTTCATGGAAGCGTGACCCATTTTTAGGAACAAACAATTGGTTGTTGTGATATATAAATA
>NW_017721854.1:0-23730 GCF_001865875.1 Lupinus angustifolius | reverse complement strand
TATATATATATGATTTTGGTGACAACAATTATAAAAAATGATAACAATCAATATGAAACATTGGATCTTATTCGAATGATCAAGATTAAAAAATAAATGCAGATGACTAATATATATATGGAGTGACTCAAGTGAAAACATTTCTTATATAAAAACTGTGAGAATAATAAATTTTGGCTTTATATAATAGTCATGTATATGTATCTCTTAATTTTAACTATTTAATAAGATTCACTAGTTTATATTAATTATTCTCGTTTCTCACAATAGTGTATTGTTCTCATATTATTCGCTCATTTTATAAATATATTGAAGAAATAACTTTCAATTGATCGATGTTAAATTTGAAAATCATGGATTATTGTACTGATTTTTTCATTATTTCTACCAAAGATAGTCCTTACGCACCCCGGGCAAAAGATCTAAGAAATCGGCCTAATTAATACCTCTACAACCACATTAATATCATGGTTGTCTTGTACCTAATTATCTCAACAATGTAATACTTTATTAACTTGTCATTGTTCCCATACCCCTCAATTGATTGATTTTAACTTTAAGAATTATCATGATTAATTTTAGCATTATTGTCAACTTTATTAACAATGTGATTACCAGGTTTTACTGCCTGGCAATATTCTTGCTCAGAGTTAGCCACAAATTATTGAGTGATGGAGAGGAAAATGAGGTGAAAATACACATGAAAACTAAAAGATAAAGACATTTTTATCCCTTTGACTTATACTGAATAACATTTTTACTCTTAAATATACATTAAAAACTCTAACTAACATCTCCGGTAATGGAGAGGAGTCTGATTCCAAAGTATCACAAAGTATGTTTTTCTACTAGATGAACCCTCTTTTATATTATAATGATGAAAATTACTTTTTCAACCATATGAAATTACGAATTATTTTTAATAAAATTAAGAATTATCTTTAATAAAAACGAATAAATATTTTTGGAGGTAAAATTAATTTTTTTGTTAAATTTTACATTTTACTCCTAAATAATGGATTTCTATCCTACTTTATGTTTTAATCTTGTCAGCATTCTAAAGTTGCAATTGTAATTCCAAGCCAATCAATTTTTTTATTAAATTTTACAATTTACACCTAAACAATGGAATTTCATTCCTACTTTAGGCTTTAATAAAATCTTGTGTACATTCCAAAGATGCAATTATAATTCCTAGCCAATTACCCTTAAGTTTAGTTTAAAAGTGAAAATAAAATAAGAGAAGATAGGGAGATTTTAGATAGAGAGATTTGAAACAAAAAAAGTAAATTTTATAAGTTGTTTGGTAGAAGTGATATAGAAAAGAATTTGAATAGAAAAGAATGAAGTTTTTCATAGAAAATTAAATCCTATAAACAATATTAAGTTGTAAATAAAAAAGGCTTTTCTAGTAAATGTACTTATGTTCACTCATAACTGTATTTACTCTTCATTCCGATGAATAAAATAAAAGTTGATGACCCTCCTACTTTGGTTTATTTCTAACCAAATTTTGTTCTTATGCATAAATACACACCTTCAACAATGGGACCGGGTACACCTACTCCTAAGAGTGTGCTATTATAATTTATCTGGTATAGAGAATAAAATATCATTAAGGACATGTGATCTATTTACTTCACCTATGACCTTCTGCCCCTTATTCTTTCTTGTTTTACTGTTGAATTCCATGGTACCCCATTGCAAGAATTGATTGTGAAACTTCTTGAACTTTATTTTGTTTTATTCAAAACTGTTAACTTTACAAGGAAGAAGAAGCTATTTAAAGAAACTAAAGTTAGTTTATCCCAACTAACTTAACCAACTGAAGATAAAAATAGCAAGTTGGGCCAAGGGGAAAATAAGGCCCAATCTAAAAATAGAAGAAGATTTGAGCCTAATCATTTTCTTCAGCCTAATCATTTTCTTCATTCTTCTTAATTGCATAACTCCTTCCTTCTTTATCTTCCTCATCTTCCTTCTTCTTTATCACATGATGAGGATCATGTCCTAACTCCAACATTTACTCTTACTCTTGTGTACCAAATGGACCCTACAAGTCCCAACTACAATTTCTATTCCTCTGCAAACAGAAACTTACAGTTTTTCATCAATTAGCAAACATGTTGCTTTCAGTGCTGAATTAGGATATCAGTTTTCAAGATAAGTCTTAACAATCACCTTCCTCAGTTCATTAGTAAAATAAAATGCACAAGAAACAAAATTGTCCTGTGAACTCTTCAATTTGTTTTTTATTCAACTAGAATTCATTGACCCTACTAACATTATTCTTTACAGAGAAAACAAAAAAGCACACAGATCAATAATATGTCATTAACTTCATATTCTTACTCTCAAAGCCATAATATTATTAACAAGATAAAAGTAACTAAAAAGGAAGCAACAGCACCAACTAAGACAAGTGTAATCTTTTTCTTGTGAAAAAAAAAGCTTAACATGGGATCTGAGAGGTGAACCACTCCATAACATGCAATGGAGCCTTGATTAACTCCAAAGCAAGCTCAACTATAACCGTCAAGCACAAGCAGCAGGGGCATATGCATGTCAGCAACAATCTGCATATACCAGATATTATATAAAAAAATGTTTTAAATTTTCAATTATTAACAACAACAACAAAAACAAAACTTTATGGTCCATTTGTGAGTTGAATTTTGGAGGGAAAATAAATGCTTGGAAGACATAATATATATTTATGATATGGCTCTAAACCTTTCCTTTTCATTCACTCTCATTCAAAATTCAACTTGCAAACAAACATATAATCTCTTTAACTACGGTGGTAGCCAACATTTATACATTATTCACTAAAATTAAAAATAAACTGTCAAATGTTTTTGGAACAACAACAACATTTATACAGTATTCACTAAAATATATTAAATATGAATTTGACAGATTAGTGAATACTGTATAAAATGTTGGAACTTTACTTAGTATTAATGTCAAATTCATTTTTGACAGATTAGTGAATACTGTATAAATTTTTGACACATTTATACAGTATTCACACAAATTTAATTAAACTAATATTCACAATCTTTATGTTTTTGACAGATTAGTGCTTCATAGAATTAAATAATACTTAGCTACACTAATCTCTCAAAAATGAATTTGACATAAAAACTAAATAAAGTTCCAAAATTTACAGTATTCACAAAAATACCATCGAGCAAAGATTATTTCAATTCCATCAGATCCAAACCCATTTCAGAGGACAAGAAATCACACCACCCAGAACATAAACTTCAAATTACATGGTAATTACATAGTGAAGATAATACAATTACTTTTATCAAAATGAAAAAAACCAAGTATAGTAAGGTAAAGATAGAGAGTGAATATCTCTTACCCAACAATCCAGACAACAAGGCCAACTATAGAGATGAGGAGACAGAGAAAAGCAAAGGGAAGACCCAATAGAAAACCCAAGGGCCTGCACTCACCATCTGAGTTGCACATTTTTCTAACTATTTCTACTATATTTTCTTTCTATGATAGAAAGAGAGAAAGATAAGAAGTGGGTGAAGATTGAAAATCCTTGTTCTATTTGGAAGGGAAGAGAGACAGGTTCTGTGGCTTTAATCTGAAGCAACTAGGAAACTTAGGAGAATAGTGAGACTAAGGTTTCCTTGAAAAGAAAGATAATTTGTCGGAATCTATTTATCATCTAATATATCAGTCATGTTTCGGGAAAGGTGTTGTGTTTTGTTGAATTAAATAAGAGAAAAATATGTATATAATGTATGAGTTTGATATATTGTTACTGTATTATATACTATTTCTATCTAATATATTTATATTTATTAACACTTCAAAAAACTCAAATAAAATGGTACGTAATATAATGATTATATATAAAACTTTACAATGATACTATATAAATATTATATTCATTAAATAATATACTTTTCATTTTGTTTGATATTGAAATTTTTTATTTCCTGGTGGACTCAAAAGTAATCTTTTTCGAGTGTAAAGTATACTGAAGTGAGAAATAAATTTTCAGTTGTAATAATAATAAAGCAACATTATATAGTTTTTTCATGCCAAATCAACTTGAGAGGACAGTTATTTTGTAACTAACTCTTTTAATGGCTATTTTTTTCACGTGTAAGAGCTTAACTTCTGTTTTTATTTGAAGAAAAGACATGTATCACCTGATTAATTACCCAATATAAAATTATTCTTTAGAACTGATAATTAAAATTATATTTCATATTTTAATTATCAATGCATTTACCGGAAGTGTAGTTCACAGAATTATGATTGCATTTGTTTTGGCTTATCTTTAGTAAAAACAATTATACATTAATCATTTTTGGCTAGATTTCTTAAACAATCGGTCCTAATAGAAAACATTTACAAGAGAAGGTAAAATATTTAGCTTCTTTCATAATAGTTCTTAGTCAATGAAAAGATTGAATCTATCACCGATGTAACTTTCTATGTCCCCATCTCTCAAATCTTATGACTGCTTTATGTTCCCATTTTTGCACCTCTCTCAAAGTATCATGATATTAATTTACTTTTGTAATTTTTGTATGAAGGTAATTGTTCTATTTGTTAATAGATCAAAATGTTACATCTCCAACTATTGTTAAACATGAATCAACAAGACATGTGCATAGCCTATTGCCATTCAATGGTATAATATTTGTTACATAACCTATAGTGTTAGAACAAAGGATAAGAGTAAGAAAAGAATGAAGAAGATGATTGAGAGAAGAATGAGTTGGTTTGATCCAATCTTCTTCCTCAATTCTCTAAATCTCTCGATCTTCAATGGCTTTGTCATGATGTATGCCAATCGAGCCTCGATCTTGCAATGAATCAGCTTGATTCTTCCTTCTGCTACTTGATGTCTTAGGAAGTGATACTTGGTTTCTATGTGTTTACTCCTACCATGAGAAACTAAATTCTTTGCTAAGTCAATTGCTGATTTACTGTCTACAAGTAACTCTATAGCAGCTTCACTTTCGATGCCTAATTCCAGTAACAAATAGGAAATCCACAATGCTTGGCAAGCAGTGGAACACACTGCTATGTATTCAGCTTCACAGGTTGAGAGAACCACTACCTTATGCTTCTTCGAGCACCAAGAGATTGGTGCTCCAGCTATCATAAAGACATACCCCATAGTGCTCTTTCTAACCAACACATCACCACACCAATATGAGTTAGAGTAGGCCACAAGGTGTGCTAATCTTCTCATCTTGGTGAGGAAAGATAATGCCAAAGTCTAGAGTTCCTCTTAGGTATCTTAAAATCCTTTTGGCTACTATCATGTGAGAGTGTCTTGGATCACTCATGAACTTACTGATTATGCCAACACCAAAAGAGATCTCTGGTCTAGTATGACAAATGTACCTCGGACTTTCCATAATTTGCATGAATAGAGCTCTATCAACAACAACTTCATTCTCATAGTGATCTAGCTTCAAATTCATCTCTACTAGTATTTTTGAAGTGTTGTAATTCAACATGTTGAACTTAGTTAAGATCTTAAGCAAGTACTTCGTATGGTGCATGAATAGCCTTTTTCTAGTGTATTGAAACTTAAGACCAAGGAAGAATGAGAGTAGGCCTAGACCAGTCATCTCAATTCACTTTTTAGGCTACTCTTTAAAACTTTTATTACCTTTAAGTTGATCCCTGTTATTAGTAGGTCATCCACATACAAGCAGATTAACAAAACTCCAACATTTTGATCTAGGGACTTGATGTACATACCATATTCTACTGAACATTTCTGGAATCCTGAGTCAAATAGGAACTTGTCAAATCTCTTGTCCCGTGCTCTATGTGCTTGTTTTAAGCCATAGAGGGCTATCTTCAATCTCAACACCTTGTCCTCATTGCCTTTGCTGGTGAATCTAGAAGGTTGTTTAGCAAATACTACTTCCTCTAGTGGACTGTTGAGGAATGCTGACTTCATAACTAATTGCCATAATCTCCACTTCTTCCAGCTAGCTAGAGCCACCATGAGTCTTACTATTTCTAGTCTAGCAATTGGTGCAAACACATCAGAGTAATCGAGTCCCTCATTTTGCATAAATCCCTTTGCAACTAATCTTGCTTTATGCTTTGCAATTGTGTCATCTGGTTTTAACTTGACCTTAAAGATCCACTTAACTGCTATTGGAACCTTGTTAATAGGCAAGGTAACCAATTTTCAAGTGTCATTCTTCTCTATAGATTTGATCTCTTCTAGCATTGCTTCTCTCCAAGTGCTACGTGAAATTGCTTCTTTAAGGCTTACTAGTTCAGCATAAGCCAATAGAGCCAAGTGTTGGACAAGATCTCCTTCAACATTGGTTGCATCATATGAATATAGTTGAAAATCTCTCAGCCTTGATGGAAATGTTATGTGTCTTTGTGGTCTTCTATCAACTTCATAGGGTGTCTCGGAAATTGTGTCTATAACCTCTTCTTCTCTTGATGATTCATCATTTTCCCAATCCAATTACAGACTTGTCATATGGGCGATTCTATCTTGAAATCACTTCCATGTTTCATCGTCTTCAATATGCACATCTCTACTAAATATAACTTGATTGTTTGCAGGATTGTATAGCTTGTATGAGCCAGTAGGATTGTAGCCAATGAGAATCATATGTTCAATCTTGTTGTCAAGTTTCTTTCTTCTTTGGTTTAGAATGTGAGTGTAGCAGAGTAAGCCAAACACCCTTAGATGTCTCATTGAAGGCTTTACTCCAGGCCATGCTTCTTTAGGTACAACGGAATCTAGCTTCTTTGTTGGCCATTTGTTCAGAACAAATACATATGTGGTAGTAGCCTCACCCTAGAAGCTATATGGTAGATTTTTTGTCTTCAACATACTTCTAATCATGTTGAGTATTGTTATATTTCTCCTCTATACAATACCATTGTGTTGAGATGTATATGGAACAATTACCTCATGCATAATTCCTTGGTCCTTGTAGAATTCTGAAAATTATCCTGATGTCAATTCACCACCTCCATCTATTCTGAAAATCTTGATATTATTGCCTGATTGCTTTTCTACCTATCTCTTGAACTCTTTAAAGATTGATAGAACTTAATTCTTGAGTTTGATGAGATAGATCCATTACTTTCTACTCATTTCATCTACAAATGTTACAAAGTATTTGTTGCCTCCTAGTGATGGAACATCAAATGGTTCACACACATCTGAGTAGACAATGTGCAACAAATCCTTTGCTCTAGAGGCAATGTAGTTGTTGAATGACTTTCTAGGCTACTTGCTTATGAGACAACTTTCACACACCTTCTTTGGTATTTTTATTGAGGGCAGACCTAGAACCATATCCTTGGATCTGAGTAAGCTCAACTCTCTGATGTTCAAGTGCCCAAATCTCTGATATTCAAGTGCCCAAATCTCATATGCCACAACAAAAAATCTTCACTTAATACCATGGAAGATTGACATTGAGACTCCACATTTAATAAACTTATCTGAAAAGTTCGATTTGAGGCCATGGTTTCTCTCATGACTAGCCTCTTTCTTTGATCATAGATTTCCAAGGATCCATTGAGCAATTCCATTGAAAATCCTTTCTCTAGTAGTTGTCCCATACTAATTAAGTTACTTTTCATATATGGCACATAGAGTACACTAGTGATGATTGCTTGATTCCCATCCTTTTTGTTGATCAAGACAACACCAGTACCCTCAGCTTGGATCATCCTGTTATAAACAATCTAACAATATTGTTCCTCTTTTTTATCAAAATTAACTAACCAATTTCTATGTCTAGTCATATGCCTCGAGCAACTTGAATTAATATACCAACTGTCATTATTCTTACTAACCTAACTTGTGACCATCATGAGCAAGAGTGGTTGGTCATCATTTTATGCCTCAATCTCTTCTTTAACCATATGTGCTTCATTATATTGTTTGCCTCGATTGTCCTCTTGCGTAGATGAGGCTTTGCACTCAGTTGAGAAATGGCCAATCTTGCCACAATTGAAGCACCTAATCTTCTTTCTATCCACTGTTTTCCTTCCTCCACACCAATGATTTTAGCCACCTCTTCTTACTGAACTTTCTGGCTTGTCATGATCAAACTTTCTTGATCTCTACTTTGGATATTCTTGTGACTTGCACCTCTAGAACTCCTTCTGCCCCTTCCACTCCTTCCACCATAATTCCTTATGTCTATGATTTGGGCTTTGTAGTGCCTGATCCACAAGTCTTTCATTTGATATTTCCACAAGTCTTTACTCATGTGCCTCAAGTGATCTTTGAAGATCTTCTATCTTGAACTCTTCTAGATTCACTAGATATTCATAACAATATTTGTTTCTTTTTAACAAGAATCTACACATTCTTTTCTCATTCTTCATCAATTACCCTCAATTATCTTTATTTTTTAATACTCTATTTTCTTTACCTCTCTCATTAAACACACAACATTGTTATAGTGTGTAATTTTATTCATTGAAGCAACATATTAGGATTCCATTTTTTACCTCTTTCATCCATTATGGTTGATTTGGTTGGTTAAGCTTCTGTCAAGATATATGGTTATGCTTTTGATGAAGTTGATTCCGCCTATGGTGGTTAAGCGTGAGTATTGCTTCACATTATGATTTCAAGACTGGGAGACATATTTTCTCACCAGCAAGATGAGGTATTAGAGTATATATGATGTTCAATACAATTATTTCAAGCCTGGAATGCTTGATACATTCCAGCTTGCGAGGGGATGTTAGAATTGTTGTAATTATGTTTTCTATAATTAATTAACAATATGGTTAATCATTTATCTAGTTAGTTGTTTCAGTTAGTTAAGTTGAGTCTTGTTTACAATAATCGATTATCAACGGGTTAATCGATTATATTGTTAACAACTTTTCTATTTTGTATTTTCTTCTCTTTTTGTATAAAATGTCATTCTTACACCTTTGTAATTCATTCAATTCAATTATGAGATATGTAGTTCTATTGAGTTAAAGTTTTCTTTCTCATTCTCTTTTCTCATCTTTCTTGTTTCATCAAGAAATTAGTCCATGTCTCCTACCATTTTAACAACAATGAAAAATGTTCAACTTAACATCAAGTTTAGAAGAGGGTTTTGCTATGAACTAGAGGCCTTAGATTTGGCTTTTCAACATTGAATCATTGAGGGAAACTACTTTATTAAAGGGGAGACTTTTAATAATAGAAAACACTGAATTAATTTGCTTGAATCACATTTGATTATATAATACTGCAAAATCAAACTAATAAAAGAGAGACATTGGGTTTCTTTTGAAAACTATTAGAAACGTTGTTCATTAGAAAATAGTTATTGAATTCACTCGTTAAAGAAACTTGCTAAAATGGAACTACAATGTAAATGATGATAAGCCGGCTTAGATTCACTTTCCATTCCAAATTCTCAAGCTAGATTCATGGCTTGTGTGTTTATTGGATGAATCTCTTCCCCATCCTTGGGTATATGAATTATTTTCAAATGATAAAAAAGTTATTTCTTGCTTTATGACTAATACTCTATACTATAGTATATTTCCTGGTTACATAATAAATGATAATTCATGAAAACTCCTAGAAATGGATACAAACACATGGGAAAAGGTTTGAAATAATTCTATACACAAAATAAAACAAATAATAGAATTGACGATATGCATAAATTGCAGATCTTCCTTATCAAGATATCACATACCTTTGCAAGTTTACATTCTGCATCATCAAAATTTTATTAAAAATATATCTTCATTGTAATTATTCGTAGCAAAAAGAAATGACACTCAAAGATGGGCAAATCACAAAACTAATTAAAAATTTAAATTTCTTCAGTTCATGACATCTTGAGAAAATTTTCAGTTCAATATCATATAATAAGCAACTTCAATCTTAAGAGTCATTATTGATCTGCGATTTCAAATAAGAAAAAAAATAGTATAAACTAAAGTACAAAAATACAATCATCCTAAATAAATAAACTACAATTCACCTCTCTACAATGCACATAAATCAGAACATTTTAAACAACTAAAATTCAAACCACCATAATTACAACAAATACTCACAAAACATATTCAAAATATTCTGAAACCCAACAAAAAATTCAATCCCAAATACTCACAATCAACAATTTCACAAACAATCTCCAATTTCAATATGATCTTTACAACCAAAATAATGATGGAAAGGAAGCGAAATGAGAACTACCTTATGCAAATGCAATACAGATAAAAATGTGATACACAAATGGGAAGAAAAACTAGTAGATGAAAACATAGATGAAGAGGAAAAGGTTAGTTTCGAATGGAACAATTGTGGGGTCCATTCATTTGATGTAGTTGTTGTGCAATAACTCATATCTCTAAATAACACCAATACAAGTTATGAATTTGAGTTGATATAAAGGGGTTGGGGTAGAAGGTTATATATTTATGTTATATAAATCTAATGTAATAAGGAGAAGAATAGTCAAACACTAATCCTAATTTTCTAATAATATATAGTGGTAGCCGCTCAATGCTCCCGGGGACGTAGGAACAATTGGCCGAACCTCGTTACCAAATCTCGTATGTTATTCTCTTGTCTCTGTACTCTTTACTATTTGATTATTCACTTGTTCCCAAAAATTGGTATCAGATGGCTCTTAACCCATGTGCCAAATTTGAGGTGGGAAAGTTCGATGGAACTGATAATTTTGGATTATGGCAAAGGAGGGTTAAGGATGTGTTGGTTCAATAAGGTCTATCAAAGGTGTTGCGTGAGAATAACCAGATGGTTTGGATCAACTGGATTGGGAAGAGTTGAAGGAGAATGCTGCAGGAACCATATGACTTTGTCTATCAGACGAGGTGATGTATCATGTTATGGATCTGACGTCACCAACAGAAGTATGGGAGACATTAGAGAAACAGTTTATGTCCAAGTCTCTAACAAATAAGCTGTATTGGAAATAGAGACTCTATGGCCTGAAGATGTAGGAAGGTTATGATTTGCAACAACATCTCAACAATTTTAATGAAGTGATCAATGACTTGCAGAAACTTGATGTGAAGGTTGATGATGAGGGAAAAGCAATAATATTACTGTGTTCTTTGCCAAATTCCTATGAGCACTTGGTGACAACATTGACGTACAGTAAAGACTCAATCAAACTGGATGAGATCACATATGCACTTCTGTCCCACAATCAAAGAAGATAGAATGTAGGGGAAGGGTCTTACGGTGATGGTTTGTATATGAAAGGGAGCCAATCGCGTGGGAGGAGACAAGGCAGAGGAGGTCATGCCAAAGGGAAAAGACCAAATTATAGGGGCAGAACACCAGTAGAGTGCTATACGTGCTAACAGTCTAGGCATTACAAAAAGGATTGTCCCAATGAATGGAGTCCTAGCAAGCCGATGGGGAAAGATGAAGTATCTACATCTGCAAATGTTGCACAAAAAGATGATTCTGGTTACAACAGTGAATTTGATCTACTATCTGTATCATCAAATCATAGTACATATGAGTGCAAGCAGTCTAGGCATTACAAAAAGGATTGTCCTAATGAATGGAGTCTTAGCAAGCCGGTGGGGAAAGATGGAGTATCTACATCTTCAAATGTTGCACAAAAAGATGACTCTAATTACAACAGTGAAGTTGATCTACTGTCTGTATCATCAAATCATAGTACAGATGAGTGGAGTACAAAAACTCAGTTACAGAAATTCTGTGAGGAATATGGCATTCAGAGGCACTTTTCAGTGGAAAAAACTCCCCAGCAAAATGGTGTTGCAGAGAGGATGAATAGAACTCTTACAGAGAGGACCGAATGTATGAGACTGAATGCTGGACTTTCCAAAGGAGTTTAGGGCAGAGAAACTTAGTATGGCATGCTATGTCATCAATAGATCACCACGAGCTTCATTGGATGGTAAAGTTGCAGAAGAAGTATAGACAGGTAACCCAATCAATTATAATATGTTACACATATTTAGTTGTCCTCCTTATGTACATGTACCCAATGATGAACGATTTAAACTTGATCCTAAGTCAAGAGGTGTATCTTCATTAGATATACCAAAGGTGTGAAGGGGTTCAAGTTCTGGGATCCAGTTTCCAAAAAGGTGGTGTTGAGAAGAGATGCAATGTTTGATGAAGGTTTCATGATGAAACAGTCAGTTTTGATAGAGGTGCCCATGCCAAATGGAGAGATTTTGGGATCAAATATGATTCCAGTGAGCAATGAAATAGTTCAGGTGAATAAAGGCAAAGAACCATGTACTAGTTCAAGTCAAGAACATGATGATTCTCATGCAGAGAGTTCAGATCTGCAAGAGTATCTACTTGCTAGAGACAGGGATATGTGTCCTATCAAACGTCTAGAAAGATATGACTTTAAGGATATGGCTTCAGTTGCTCTCCATATCAGTTCAGGAGATCTATGTAGCTTTCAAGAGGCTATAAACAGCCAGGAGAAAGAACAATGGATGGGTGCCATGATGGAGGAGATGGAGTCTTTACAGAAGAACCAAACTTGGGAGCTTGTTCCATTAGACAAGCTTGCATTTGGGTGCAAGTGGGTGTACAAGAGGAAGGCAGTAGTATCATAAAAATAAGGGGAAAAGTTCAAGGCTCGTCTTGTAGCAAAAGGGTATTCATAGCAAAAGGGGATCAAATGCAATGAGATTTTCTCCCTAGTGGTGAGACACACTTGTATCAGGGTAGTACTTGCCTTGGTAGCCAGTCAGGATATGACTTAGAAGAGATGGATGTGAAGACTGCCTTTCTCCATGGTGAATTAGAGGAGAAAATTTACATGACACAACTAGGGGGATTCAGTGCAGCTGAACAGAATCACTTGGTTTGCAAGTTGAAGAAGTCTCTATATGGGTTGAAACAGTCTCCTAGAGAGTGGTACAAGCGGTTTGACACTTATATGTTGAAGCTTGGTTATAAGCGCTGTGAGTATGATTACTATGTTTATGTTAGAAGCCTTGATGATGGTTCTTTTATTTTTCTACTACTTTATGTTGATGATATGTTGATTGCTGCTAATCATTTGAGTGATATCAATAAGCTGAAAGTCATACTAGGTAAGGAGTTTGACATGAATGATTTAGGGGCTGCTAGGAAGATTCTTGGGACGGAGATTCACAGGGATAGGGGAGCTAGAAAACTATGGCTCTCCCAAAAAATCTATGTTGAAAATATCTTAGAAGGATTGGATATGTGCAATGCTAAAGTAGTAAGCACTCCATTAGCAAATCACTTCAAGCTTTTCCTAGATCAGTATCCAAAGACAAATGAAGAGAAGAAATACATGTCAAATGTTCCATACGCCAGTGTAGTGGGTTGCTTGATGTATGTTATAGTTTGTACTAGATCGGACTTGGCACAACCAGTTAGTCAGGTATACAAGTACATGTCGAAACTAAGGAAGCAGCATTGGGAAGCAGTCAAATGGATTTTCAGATATTTGAGGGGGACTACAGGTCTTGATATCATGTTTGGCAACCAACAATGTAAGCCTTAAGTTATTGGTTATGTTGATTTAGACTATATAGGAGACTTGGATGATAGAAGGTCCACAACAGGGTTTGTCTTCACCCTTGTAGGTGGACCAATTTTGTGGAGATCATCACTTCAGTCTATTGTTTCTATGTCCACAATTGCATGATAGCTAGTGGAGCTTCTAAGGGAGCCATATGGCTTATGGGGCTGGTAAATGAGTTAGGCATTGCGTAAGATGGAGTTTTGCTGCATTGTGACAGTCAGAGTGTTATCTTCTTGGCAAAGAACTACTTGTATCATGCTAGGATCAAACATATTGATGTGACATTTCACATTATCAGAGAGTTGATAGCTTGTGGACAGATACTATTGTAGAAGGTTCACACTTCAGAAAATGCAGCTCATATGCTAACTAAACCGGTTACTATGGAAAAGTTCAGGCATTGCTTGAGCTTGCTGAAAATTCACTATGCAAGACAATGGAGCGCCTCCAACCCAATGGCAGAAGATAGAGATTGATGATATTCGCCAAGGTGGAGATTATTAGGCAATGACTCATATCTCTAGATAACAACAATACAAGTTATGAGCTTGGACTAATGTAAAGGGGTTGGGGTAGAGGGCTATATATTTATATTATGTAAACCTAATGTAACAAGGAGAAGAATAATCTAACCCTAATCCTAATTCTCTAATAATATATACTGGTAGCCGCTTAATGCTCCTAGGGACGTGGCACAATTCGTTACCAAATCTCTTGTGTTATTCTCTTGTCTCTATACTCTTTACTATTTGATTGTTTGCTTGTTCCCAACAGTAGTAAAAGCCATGTTTCATGGCACTTTTTTCATTATAGAAGAAATGAATAAAGTATGCACGGTGCAAGCATACAGATAGATCGATAGAAAATTGCACCAGAGATTTAATTCGCATTGTTTTCACATTTGTAGAAGCCCTCTATAAATAGAGATACTCTTCTTTAGTTGAAGCAAGGTAGAGAACACAGAAGCAACAAGTTAGAGCTTCTGGTAGTGAGTAAAAATAGAGAGTGAGTAAATCCTAAAGTGTGGATAGTGTGTGAAAAATACATTTGTTAATTTTGGATTTCAACTCTATTATTCTTTGATACTACATAGTGTAGTATTTGAATAGGAAGGATCTCATTGGGAAACACTATATTTTTAATTTTTGTTTGAGAATAGTATAGAAATAGTATTGTTATTGTCCTACATATAGGGGAATATTTTTCGGAGATTGTCCCGTGGTTTTTCCCCTTAGGCATTTAAGGGTTTTCCACGTTAAAAGTTGGTGTTCCTTCTTTTTAATTTGCACACATTTATTTTCGCTACGCTATTGCGTTTGTAGATCTATTTCAATTGGATCTCATTTGGTGCTTATTGCTACATTGCAATGTCATTTAATTTAAATTGTGAATTGATCCCAAAGCCTAACAAGTGGTATCAGAGTTCCAAGTTGAGCTTTAGCGTTGTGCTTTAAATTAAATGGAAGAGACTACATGCATCATGATAATGTTGACAGTCGCCAACTACTTCATTTGGAAGCCGAAAATAGAAGATATACTTTTCTAGAAGGATCTATATGATCATGGGAGAATGGAGATGCAAAGTCGACCAACATGACACCAGAAGATTGGGAAAAATATCCACTGGAAGGCCATTGGAATTATCAGACAATGGGTGGATATTATTGTGTTCCACCATGTGGCCATAGAGACGAATGCCCAGACTCTATGGAAGAATTTACATAATCTTTATGAGAGGAAGACTACACAAAACAAAGCTTTCGCAATTAGTAAGCTTGTGAACCTGAATTACAAAGAGGGAAGATATGTTGCTGAACACTTGAGTGACTTTCAAGATTTGATAAATCGATTGATTACCATGGAGCTAGTGCTACTACTTTTAAGTCCTTTGATGGACAACTGACAGATATTGGTAGTATTGTTAAGCAACTCTACATCATATGGACAACTATCGCTAACACACATCAAAGATAGCATGTTTAATGAAGAAGGTAAAAGAAAAGACTTGGGACAAATAACTCTCAAGCCCTTGTCACATAAAACAGGGGAATAAACAAGAGTAGAGGCCTATCCTACAAATATAAAGATAGATCTAAGAATTCTCTTTGGAATCTCTGATCACTCGTCTACGTATTTAGGAAGAGCCCTTTAGACAAGATCAGAGAGATGACGTTTTGTTTGTCTCCAAAAACTACACTAAGAATAAATTCTTAGATGCGGTTATGAAGCCTACTTACAATAATTTTAAGAATCAGAACCATAATGGGAATATGACAAAGAGCACCAGTCACAACAAGAATTGGAACCCCTAGAAGGTCCAATATGCTAAACCATCTGCTAAGAATGTCTCTGACAATGTGTTTATTTGCTTCAAATGTGGGAAGCCATGTCATATAGCACACAAGTACAAGAGTAAACCAATGAATCATCATCTACAAGCCAACATGATTGATGAGCCACTTCTGACAGTGTTATCTAAGGTTAATATGGTTGGAGAATCTGATGGATGGTGGGTAGATTTGTCACCTTCTGCCATGTCTGCTACGATCGTGCTATGTTCAAACCATACACAGATGTTGATGATAAGAACGTGCTGCTAGGTGATTCCTACACCACTGTTGTTGCTGGAAATGGTGATGTGGAGCCGAAGTTTACATCTAGGAAGACTCTGATTCTCAAAGATGTGATGCACACTCCCGAGATGAGGAATAATTTAGTTTATGGTTTTCTTCTTAATAAGGCTGGTTTTACCCAAATCATAGGGGCATACTTGTTTATTCTTACACGTGTCATTTTAATGTTTGGCATGTTAGACTTTGCCATATTAAAAAATGAGAAATTTCAAACTTGATTAGCATAGGTTTAATTCCAAAGTTATCTAAAAATGATTTTGAAAGTTGTGAATCATGTAGTCAAGCTAAAATAACTAGAAAACCACATAAGTTAATAGTGCAAGAATATGAGCATTTGGATTTGATACACTCTGATACATGTGAATTAGATGGGACATTAATTAAAATGGTAAATATTATTTTATCACTTTCATTCATGATTGCTCTGACTTCACATGTGTATATCTTATGAAAAATAAAAGTGAAGTATTTTATATGTTTAAGTTATATATGACTAAAATTGAAAATATACTTAATAAGAAAATAAAGAAACTCAGAAGCTATAGAGGCATTGAGTATGATACTAGCATGTTTAATGAATTTTATAAATTGAATGATATTACTCATGAAACAACTGCACCCTATTCACATGAAATGAATGGTAAAGCTGAAAGAAACTATAGAGCATTAAGTGAATTAGTTGTAGTTATTATGTTAAGTTCCACTGAATCACCCTATTGATGGAGTGAAATTTTATTAATTGTTTGCTATGTGCTAAATAGAGTCCCAAGGCTAAAAGCAAAATTTTCTCATATGAAATTTTTATGAATATGCAATCAAACTTTTCTTATTTGAGAACTTATGATTGTCGGGCTTATGTCGAGATACCATACCCAAAGAGAGTTAAACTCACAAGTAAAACCTATGAATATGTATTCATTGAGTATGTTGTATACAACAAGGCATACATGTTTTATGAGCTTAACACAAAAGTGATCATTGAGTCTAATGATATTGAATTCAATGAAAATAAATTCCCTTTTAAATTGAGAAATACTGGGGACACATCAACTAGTCACATATCTATAATTAGAGATAATAATAAAAATGAAGGGTTAGAAATAGATCTTAAAGAAGTAAAAGAACAAGAACTGCTAAAAGTATGAACATGATTATATGGTCACTACATTTGAAGATGATCCATCCAATCTTCAAGAAGCTTTGACTTCTTTGGATGCTAATTTGTGGCAAGAAGCCATATATGATGAGATGAATTCTTTAGAGTCTAACAAAACCTGACATTTAGATGACTTACCTCATGTTGTGAACTTATTGGTTATAAGTGGGTATTGAAAAAGAAACTGAAACCCGACGGCATAGTGGATAAATACAAGACTTGCCTTATAGCCAAGGATTTTAGGCAAAGGGGGAATGTAGATTTTTTGACACTTTTTCACCTGTGACAAGAATAACATCCATTAGAGTTCTAATATCGCTCGTTGTGATACGTGATTTAGTAGTAAATCAAATGAATGTTAAGACCTCCTTTTTAAATTGTGATTTGAAAGGAGAAATCTATATGGAACAACCTGAAGATTTTGCAATCCATCGGTAATAAAATAAGGTTTTCAAGTTAGATAAGTCGTTATATAGTCTTAAACACCCCGTCCGCCCGTTATCAAATGGTACCCGCAATAGTCACACGAAATTGAATATACCTTAAAGCTTTATTAAATCAAATAATTATTTACAAAAATGTTTTTTTATTTTTGTTTCTGACAATAGTTCATAATGCTCCTACGTAATATGAAACCAAGACTACATAGTTCTTGGTAGAAAATGTTTGGTATGTCGGGTTGATTTTAATTATGAAAAATGGTTTGAGATTTGTAAAGTGTTGTGAGAAGATAAGGTTAAAGAGGGAGATAAACTTTACCCTAAATCATTTTTACCATCATAAAAAAAGAAGAAACAGTATGAGAGCCGCTCACCACTTTTAATTAAATAGGATAATAAGATAAGAGCTTGACTTATATCGTCTTATTCATTTTAGCGAGAAAGAAGAGGCAATACGACAGTCGCTCACCGCTTTCCTACTAACAGGATAATAAAATAAGACTCAAGATGTTAATTGATAGGGTTAAGGAGAGAGATACAACTTTGCCCTACGTCACTTTACCCATTTAAAAAAAAAGATGTAGTACGACAACCACTTACTACTTTTAATTAAATATGGTAATGAGATAAGGACTTGGTCTATATTGTCTTATCCACATTAGAGAGAAAGAAAATGCAGTATAACAACCGCTCATCGATTTCCTACTAACATGATAATAAAATAAGACTCAAGTTGATACTCTTTCTCTAATCTTAGCACTTGAAAAGTGTTTTTTTATTAATTTTGTGAAAGAAATCTACAATTTCACAGACTTATCTCATAAAATAATAATGATTATAACCCTTGATTTTCACTTTAGATGTTTTCAAAAAAGATCTTATTTATTGATGATTCAAGTAAATATGACGCCTATATCTATTATAACGACTTTTGATATTTACAATAATAATATTAATGAATTGTGATTTATTTATTTTGAAATTATCAAATGGAATCTTTTATTGAAGTTAGGGTATGAATTTCAAAAGATAGAGACGATACTGATTATCTACCACCAAACCCATTATTATAGAAAGAAGAGGCAGTACGATAATCGCTCATCGCTTTTCTATTCGAAAGGAAAGGAAGATTTGGTTCGGTCTTTTCACTAATCTCCCAAATTCTGACCTTAAATTCTATTTTCATGCTCAAGTAAAAATAGAATCATTGATAAAAAAAGTACATATTTTGTTACTTTTATTATAACTAATTAACATACTTACGAATAATTATATAAAAAACAAACATGAAAAAATTAAATAACATAACACAAAAGCAAACAACATACAAAAAAAAAAGAAATAAAATATAATAACATGATAAATAAATAAAACAGACAAAACACTAAAGAGATGCATATATCCAAACAGTGGCTTTAGTCTTCTTGGATGGAATAGGAATAACCTATCCTTCATTGCAAACAAGTAATAAGAAATACAAACAAAAATATAAGAAAGGAATGTAAAGGGAAAGATGGTAACAACCATGAAAACTAAAAAAAGGAAGGAGAAGACCCCCCCTGGTCACTACCATTCACGGCCAGGGTCACAGGCAGAGCCTCGTCGGGCCAAACCACCACAGCATCACGGCTAGAACCGGTTGTGACCACCAGAAGGATATGTGTGTTGCCACAAAAATACAGCTCCTACACCCAACAATGGTGCTGACCATGTAGAGCACCGTGTGCAGCACTAGGTCGTAGGGAGGTGTCGTTGTAGGCTAAATGGGATCTACCTCGCGATCTGGTTGTGAGCTGACGACCAAGGATGGTGCGATTGAGCCACACAGTGACGTTAAGGCAGCACTACCTATGAGTTTAAACCCCCACTTCTTTTTGGCTTATTTTAAAATTCAGGTCCTGAGTTAATGAATAATAGAACGAGAAAGGCATGTTACTGCATATAATATCACAATATGTGAAAAATGAGGATATGACAATGAACTTCAACAAAGAAAATAAAGAATAAAGAATAAGGTAAGAAGTGGACCTAATGAATTTGCATGTGGATGATGGTTCTGAATAAAGAAGATGATTCCTTTGTTATCTCCTTAAAAAAACCTCCTTTCTCTCTTTTCTTTTTCTTTCACAACTAATCTCTACCGTTTATAAAAAAAAGTTGTTGAACTATATGTTTAGGACAAGATGCTTATTATTAGATGTGATAAGTGTGGCTTTATATAGCCCCCTTAGATTAAGGTTAGGGTTAAGAGGTAGTTTAGAGTAATAACTGAAAGTCCTATGAGTACTTTTAATTAAGACCCAGTCCCTGAACTTTCTTAAAATTTAAAAAATGACTCCGAACGAAATTGGATATTCTCAGTTACTCCTTTTTACTTGTTATTTATCCGGTAACATTCAAACTGTGGTTTGAGTGTTATTAGGGTAAGTAACTTGTAAAGACAGGGAATAGTAATTTTGTTTGGGGAAGCCACGAAAGAGACAAGGGTCTAGGTTGCGGTTTAGATATGCAACTAGAAAGAACAACTCGACTTGAATATATTTGAAGTTTGAGCTCGATTGCACTCCTCGTGTGATGATGGTATGACATTAGAAGCTAACGATGTAACAAACATTTTGGTGATAATGCCCGACAATGATATAAGCCATGATGTCGAATTGAATCAAATGGTCCCTCTAAGGATAGAGGTTAGAGAAATGGCCAAGAACACAGGTCAGGATACTTTCGGTACTTGGGACATCAAAGCACTAGGTTCGCAGGTCGAGGTACAAATGGAACCTAGGTTGATAAGAAAGACACCAGAGACATAGGTTGGAGTACTACTAGAATTCAGGATGGTAAAACCAAGAACGCAAGTCGGAGTACTACCTAAACTAGGGACATCAAAGCACTAGGCACGCAAGTCGGAGTACTGCCGGAACCGAGGTTGATTAGAAAAAAACCGAAGATGAAAGTCATGGTACTGCCGAAATTCAGGAAACTAAAACCAAGAACACAGGTCGGGATACTGCCAAAACTTGGGACATCAAAGCACTAGGTATGCAGGTCAGGGTGCTATCAGAACCTGGGTTGATAAGATAAACACCGAAAACACACGTAGGGGTAGTGCCGAAATTTGGGACATCAAAGCACTAAGCACGCAGGCTGGCGTACTGCCATAACATAAGTTGATAAGAAAAACATCTTGATATATGAGTTTAACATTATCCTTTTTAAAAGGAATAACGTTCTAGCGTCAAAGTTGAGCAACGTTCTAACATTTTGGTATTTGAGTCCGACAATGTTGATAAGTCTAGATAATTTGATTGGCTTGAAATTTGATGTAAACCAGCTAGGGGCAACCCCTAATTAAAGAGTCACTCAAGACCTAGAGGGCCCTAGGAATAGGGCAAGTGCCAAATCCTCCAACGACATGCTTATAGAAGAAACCATTCACCCATGAGAACCACCTGAGAACCGTAACCATGAAGGACATTTATGTCCTTAAGGTAGTTATTTTATTTATCAAAATAAATGAGATTTAATTTTCGTGGGTAGTTATTTTTTTAGTTTAATTTGGATTTAATTTCCATGAGTGATCCAAGCTTTTTATCTTGAACTTATCAAGAACATTTTATTCTTGTCACGTTCTAAGACTCATCACCCTCTCGATGTGGCGTCTAAATTCTTATTAAGTATCCTTCCTTATGGTGAATATCCCAGGCTTATCTAGCTACCTAGCTTGTGGCACCTTCCTCCCTTCACATCTAGTCCATTTCCCTTTAAACCACACAAATCGTGGCCAACTTAACCAAACTCACCTTAACCATAGCCAAAATCGTGATCCTTAATCCTAACCCATAAACTTAGCCTAAATCGTGGCCAAACCCCACCTCTTGACCCAAGTCGTGACCAAGCACACTCCCTTAGCCTAAACTATGGCCAACCATATACATATGGCCAACCCGTGACCTAACCTACACCATTGACCCAACCGTAGTCATGTCTCACAATTAACCATATACTTGTTTGAGGCACACAACCAAACCAAGTCAAGTCAGGACCAACCCTATTAAAACACCCATAGTCGTGCCCTTGACCATACACTTGACCTATACACTTAGCCAAACACTTAACCTTACACATTCCTTTACACACATTCGATGAAGACACATAATCCCTACCCAAAAACAAGGATTTGACATATAAATTATAACTCTGCAAGCCAGATCAGGTTCAAGCAAGAACGACCGCTCAGGAAAGCCAAACAACCCTAGAGGTTTCACATCAAGTGGTATTAGAGCCACTACATGCTTGATCATTCAACACAATTTTAGATCCAGAAGAGAATAGTCCATCATTGACCCCGAGGACGACATCTCTATATGCCATGATGAACACCCAATTCCAGGCCCTACAACTACAAATGGAACAATTGAAGGTTGATGTGGAAAGGAGACTTGATGGTGACGCTAGTGACCATGAACATAGAAGGAGAAGGAGGCGCATGAGAGAGGCATGGCGATGAAAGAGATCCAAGGGATGAGGATCATGAAAGAAGGTGTGATCACACTCATCTGAAAGGTATTAAGGTGAAAGTTTCATCCTTTATGGGATTGAACAACCTGGAGGCATACTTGGGAAGGGAACTGAAGATAGAACAAGTGTTTGAATGCCATAAGTATTATGAGGAGAAGAAGATAAATCTGGGAGCTTTAGAGTTTTAGGAGTATGACATGGTGTGATGGATTCAGTACCAGAAAAATCGAAGGAGATATGGACAACAACTCATAAATAATTGGGTTGAGATGAAGGCATCAATGAGAAGGATGTTTGTGCCAAGTTCCTATCAAAGGGATCTCCACAACAAACTTCAGAAATTGACCCAAGGAACCATGACCATGGATGACTGTTGCAAGGAAATGGCATTGGCCTTGCTAAGGTAAAACATCCAAGAAGACCATGAGACCACTATGGCTAGGTTCCTTCTTGGACTCAATCCTAATATATAGGATGTGGTGGAGTTGCAACCATATGTAGAACTGGAGGATTTGGTATAGAAGGCTGTAAAGGTGGTGCAACAATTGAAGAGGAGGAAATCAAAATACTCGTTAACAACTAATGCACGATTTCAAACTCCTAATTAGATGGAGGATCCAAAGAATGAGGGTACACCAGCCAAGGAGAGTGCAACTAACACTAAGGAAGTCGTGGTTTCATCCAAGGATCAAGGGAGGCCAACCATGGAGTCAAACAAACTAAGTCATGATGTCAAGTGCTTCAAATTCCTAGACCATGGGCATATTGCGTCAGAATGTCCTACAAAGAGGACCATGGTGTTGAAAAGTGGAGGAGTGGAGTCTCAATCAGAAACTTCAAGTGGAAGAGAGAGTGAGGAGGAAGTGTTCTTGATAGAAGGTGACATAATCATGGTGACGAGGCTCTTGGGGAGCTAAGTCAAAGAACATGAGACCACCCAAAGGGAAAACATCTTTCACTCTAGGTGATTCGTAGAAGGCAATGTGTGCACCCTATATTTGATGGTGGTAGTTGTGCCAATGTTGTGAGTACAAGGTTGGTGTCTAAACTCAACCTCGAGATAAGGCACATCCAACCCCTTATTGTCTCCAATGGTTGAGTGAAGTTGGAGAGGTGGTGGTGGACACACATGCCGAGGTTCTCATCTCCATAGGGAGGTATGTGGGAAGGTGCTATGTGATGTAGCCAACATGGAACTGGCGACATATTGCTAGGGAGGTCATGGTAATTGATAGGAAGACCACCCATTATGGGTTCTCCAACAAAATCACCTTCACACACCAAGGTCGTAAGATGGTGCTAAGTCCATTATCTCCTAAACAAGTCAGCGAAGACTAGAAAAGACTCAAGGAGAAATTGGATCAAGAAAAGAAGGTAGGTGAGGTTGAAGGAAAGAGTGAGAGAAAGAGAAATCAGTTCATTTTCGAATTGAAAGATGCGGATTC
>NW_017721853.1:0-13943 GCF_001865875.1 Lupinus angustifolius | reverse complement strand
CCAAAAATTGTTTTTCTCCTCCAAACCATTCTTTTCAAGATCATGGTAAGGACAGGAAGGTTGGCAATGGTGGATAGAATTCGAGGTCGAATTCAGTCCAAGAAGGAGGGGATGATATAAACCAACTAGGGGAAACCCTTAATTCAAGGGTCACTTAAGACCTAGGGGGCCTAGGACTAGGGAAAGAGCCAAATCCTCCAAGGACAAGCTTTCAAAGTACACCATCCACCCTAGAGAGCCACCTATGAATAATGATCGTGAATGGCATTTATGTCCATAAAGTAGTTATTTTATTTTTTAAAATAAATGAGAATTATTTCTTATGGGTAGTTAGATTTTGAGTCTAATTTGGACTTAATTTCCTTGAGTGGGCCAAGCTCCTTATCTTGAACTTATCAAGAATACTTTGTTCTTGTGGCATTTTAATACTCATCACCCTCTCGATGTGACGTCTAAATTCTTATAAAGGATCCTTCCTTGTAGTGAATATCTTAGACTTATCAAGCTACCTAGCTTGTGGCGCCTTCCACCCTTTGTATCTTATCCATTTCTCTTAAAACCACACAAATCGTGCCCATCTTAACCAAACTCACCTAAATCATAGCCAAAACTATGATCTGTAATCCTAACCCATACACTTAGCCTCAAGTGTGGCCAAACCCCACCTTTTGACCCTAATCGTGACCAAGCACACTCCCTTAGCCTAAATCGTGGCCAACCCAATACATTTGGCCAACCCGTGACTTAACCTACACCCTTGCCCAACCGTGGCCAAGTCTCACACTTGACCATACACTTGACTGAGGCACACAACCAAACCAAGCGAAGCCAAGACCAGCTCCGTCAAAACACCCAAAGTTGTGCCCTTGACCCTTACACTTAACCGTACACATTCTTTTAAACACATTTGGCCAAGACACATAATCTGTACCCAAAAACAAGGATTTGACATATAAATTATAATTTTGTGAGCCAAATCAAGTTCAAGCAAGAACATTTGCTCAGGAAAGCCAAACCACCATGGAAGAAGATTTTGGTGTCAAAGTCTAGCAATGTTATAACATTTCAGCGTCTGAGTCCGACAATGTTGATAAGTCTAGATAATTGGATTGGATTGGAAAACCTTGGTCGACTTCCTTTTGGTATGATTATGCAAATAAGATATGTGTTTTGAATATGTGGTTGCTTAGCATTATGCTATGCAATGCATGAAATTATTATCGATGCATGAGATATATGTTGAGTGATGTATGTAAAATGAAAGCATTTATGGCATGAGTTATGTGAAAGTAATGCTAATGCATGTCAATTTAATTCTTGAGTTATCAGTTGATAGGGAAATGTCCTCAGGGAGCATTCTCATCTTGTCGTAAATATCGCCTTATTGCTCTCTCGTCACCATAACACTCGGTCTTTTGATGATGTTTGGTTCAGCTTGGGATCAGCCCGTGAAATCTCTCATGATTTTATTGGAGTAGATAATTTCTTTCTAGTTGTTGACACCATATTATCTTTTGAATGGAAGATGAATGTCATCAAGTGTTGTATGGGTTAGAGTTTTTATTTTCTTAGTATGGTACAAATTCAACTAAACAATTTTGTATGTGGAATATTTAGAAAGGTGAAATATGTTATGCATATTATAATTAAATGTATAATCCTATGGTTGGATGAAGTGAGGCCTATGAGATTGGGTTGTTCTGCATATCCTTTTGTTGCCCTTTATAATGAGTCATGTTAACTTTCACTATACAATTTGATCATTGAGCTTGGAGTGAGTCTTGACAATTCCTAAAAATTGTCCCATTATTTGATTGCTTGATACGTTTATGCTGACCGTACATGGGCACTTTTGCCCAGTGTTATTAAAATCGTACCGGTTATCAAACCGGTCAGGGTACTAGTATAGTGGTACAGTGGTTCAACCGGTGGTTCAGTAATTAAACCGCATGTCGGTTAAACCGGACATGCCTACTTATATTTATATATATATATATATAAACCTATAACAAAAAAAATTCTAAATAGGTAGATACTCAAATTTATAATTAATATTTATAATCTACTCAAAATTTACATAAACAAACAACTTTAAGTCTTCAACAAATTCAAAGTCTAAATTACAAAACATATATCAATCCAAAAGTATCACTTAACAACCACAAAATAGAAATAAATGACACAAGTTCATAACTGATTCTACAAAACAAATAAATTTGGAGTTTTAACATTTAACACCAAGGGGTCAAAGTTGTCTCATATTGATATTATATTTTTGCACCAAATCTTATCTTGAGATAGAACTCCAGGATTACACAAATATCACTGAGATTGCACACAAATGTTAGAAACTAAAAGGTGTACTCTAAGTATGCCTTGGAAGCATGTGCCTTGAATTGTTGAAGAAGGGTTGGAAAGATGGGTCACCTTGTAATGGGTTTTTCAGTTTTTAAGTTTTTTTTTCAAAAAAAAAATATATGTATTAACCAGCCGGTTTAGTGAAATACCGGCCGGTTCACCAATTTTGACCGGTTTTTGACTGGTTTTGACCGGTTTTGATACTTGGTCGGTTTAATATATGTACTGTACCGGTTAGGAGACCGATTCACCAGTTTTCCGATTGAACCGGTCGGTACGGTCAGGTTTTTACATCATTGGTTTTGCCTACATGACACCATCTAAAATTGTTTTGCCCTAGTGTCATTCATTAGCGTCTACCAACAATTTGCCATAGTGTCATTCATTTGTGTGTATCCAGAAAATTTGCCCCGTTGTCATTCATTTGTGTATATCGAAAAAAGTTGCCCAATGACATGTATAACTTGGGTTAGAGAGGTTTCCCTTTTACTTATATGGAGCTCGAACTTTTGCAAAGAATATTGATGCATTGTACAAGTGATTTGTGTCTTAAAATAATTGTCCTCTTTTTATTTATTTATTTGGAGTCAGTTTATTTTTTTACCCTGATGTATGTATCCTGATTAGACCAATCCTCTATGAGGTCTTTTGGGCTTGTATTGGGATCTAGCTATGGTTATCAAAAAATGTTGGAGGCTCAAATCATATGTTTCCCATCCCCATATATCTCTTGTCTCATAGACCTATATTCAACTACTTCGAGGTTTTAATCGAATTAGCTAGAGAACTACTCTCCCCAGGTTACAAATGGGTTTTGTTTTTAGATAAAGATCTACTTTCACAATATCTAAGCTCAAAGGAGATAACTAGTGGTATCTACGTAGTGTTTGGGAAGTGTTAAAGAAACCTCATATCAACAGATTGATCTATCCAAGTTTACATCGATTGAGTTTTATTTACATTATTCTCCACGCAAGACAATAAATAAAAGTGATAGTGTATAATTCAAAAATAAACCTTGATTGAGAAATATGTTATATTTCTTCACTACATTTCCATGGTAAAATCTCTCTAGGCATAATATTTTTTCACAGCATCCAAGTTTACTGATAGGTGCAGGTCATTTCCATCCATGATAGTCGGTATTAAGGTGCAACTAGAGAAAACTTTCTTCACTACATACTGCCCTTCATAATTTGTAATCCATTTTCCCGAGTGGTCTTTTTGAATTAGTAAAATCATCTTCAACACCATGTCTCCTACTTGAAATTGATGTGGGCAAAGTTTCTTCACATAAGCTTTCATTATTATTCTTTGATATAGTTGTCCATGGCACACAACAACCAAACGTTTTGCTTCAATTAGGTTCAATTGATCATATCGAGCTTGAATCCATTCTTCTTCTTCTTCTAATTTCGACTCCACAATAATTCTTAATAATGGGATCTCTACCTTAGTGGGAATATTGCTTCCATTTTATATACTAGGGAGTAAGGGGTGGCCCCTATGGAAGTACGCGTAGAAGTGCGATATCCATGTAAGGCGAAAGGCAATATTTCATGTCATTCCTTATAAGGTACTACCATTTTTTGGACAATCTTCTTTATATTCTTGTTAGCAGTCGCAACTGCACCATTCATCTTAGGATGGTATTGCAAAGATATATGATGCTTGATCTTGAAATTTTCACATGTGTCACTCATCAGCTTGTTATTCAGGTTGGTGGCATTATCCAGATGATTTTACTTGGTAGACCATAGTGGCATACCAACTCCTTCTTAATGAACTTGACCACGATCTTTCAGGTAATACTAGCATATGAAACCGCTTCAACCCATTTAGTAAAATAATCGACGGCCAGCAGGATGAAAAAATGTTTGTTTGAGGCTTTAGGCTCAATGGGTCCTATGACATCCATTCCCCACACACAGAAAGGCCATGGCGCTGATAAAACATTAAATGGATTTGGGGATGCGTTGATATTGTTGGCATAAATCTGACATTTGTGGCACTTCCTTACATGGTCACAAATATCAATATCCATTGTTGACCAGTAATAGTATGCCCTTAATATATTTTTAGTCATAGCATGTCCATTTGCAAGGGTCCCGAACAAGCCTTCGTGTACATCTTTAAGGATTGTTTCCGCCTCTTTTGCTTCGACACACCTATGGAGTACCATGTCATGGTTCCTTTTGTAAAGCACTTCTTCGTCTAGGAAGAAACTCATGGCCAATCTCCTTAAGGTCCTTTTGTCATTTTCTGAGGTATCTGGAAGGTATTCTTTCTTCTTGATGTATTCCTTTATATCTTGGTACCAAGGTTTGCTATATTCATCTACTTGTATGGCATTGCAGTAAGCTGGTTGACCTCTACTTCCTATATTATTGAGTTGTTGGTCATTTCCACTGATATAGAACGATTATCTTCTCTTGGGATGTGATAGAAATCAACATGCTAAAATTGTTCAACTAGCCTCTATATGTGATCTTTGTATGGTATCTGCTTGCTATCACGAGTTTCCCATTCTCATTTTACTTGGTGGATTACTAGAGCAGAGTCTTTGAAAACCTCAAGGATTTTGGCTTTCAATTCTATTGCCACTTGCAAGCCTAAGGCGCATGCCTTATACTCAGCTATGTTGTTGATAATGTCAAAGCATAACCTAGCAGTGATAGGAATGAAATTGCCATGGGGAGATACCAATAGTGCTCCCACTCCATGTCCAAATGCGTTGAAGGCTCTATCAAATAGAGTGTCCATTTGTTGTCTTCCTCTTGATCTTTTGCGGAAAATGTCATGATACCTTGACCAGGGAACTCTTGATATATTGACCTAAATCCTTCTATTGGTTGATTGGCTAAGTAGTCAATAAGTGCACTCCCCTTAATCGTCTTTTGGGTGATGTAGACTATGTCATACTCTGATAGCAGTACTTGCCACCTGGCGATTCTTCCCGTCAACATCAGTTTCTCAAAAATATGTTTCACTTTGTCCATTTTAGACACAAGCAAAATAGTATGACTCAACATGTATTGCCTCAGTCGGCGTGATGCCCAAGCTAAGGCACGACATGTGCGTTCTAGTAAGGATTATCTTGTCTCACAGTCCACGAACTTCTTACTCAAGTAGTAATAACTCGCTCTTTCTTGCAAGATTTGTCATGTTGAGCCAGGATGCACCTCATAGGGTCATCGAATACTGTTAGGTACATTATCAATGGTCATCCTTGTACAAGAGGCTTTAATACAGGTGGGCTTAATAGGTACTGCTTAATTTTTTCAAAAGCATCTAGACATTCTTCATTCCACTTGACGGTCTAGTTCTTCCTTAGGATCTTAAAGATGTGCTCACATGTAGCTATCAACTGTGATATGAATCTTAAGATGTTGTTCAGTCGACCCGGGAAAACTCTAACTTCTTTTTTTGTTCTTGGAGGAGGCATCTCACTATTAGCTTTCACCTTTTCTGAATCTACCTCAATTCCCTTCTAACTAACTATAAAGCCACGAACTCGACCTAACTTGACCACGAAACTACACTTGGCAGGGTTCAGTTTGGGGTTATAATCTCGTATTCTTTTGAACAACTTCTGCAGGTTTCCCATATGCTCCCATTCAGTCTTTGATTTTCATATTATGTCATCTAAATAGACTTCAACTTCTTTATGCATCATGTCATGGAAAAGAGAAACCATGGCACACTGGTGTGTGGCTATGACATTTCTTAGACTGAATGACATAACCAAATAGCAATAGGTTCCCCACATTATGGGGAAAGTGGTATTCTCTACATCCTCCTCTACCATTTTGATTTGGTGGTAACTAGAATATCCGTCCATGAACGAAAACAATGCATGGAATGTCGTGCCGTCCACCAGTAGGTCTATCTGGGGCATTGGAAATCATCTTTTGGGCTTGCCTTGTTGAGATCCCTATAGTCAACACATATTCGAAGTTTCTCCCCTTTCTTTGGTACATCGACCATATTTGCCACCCATTTGGGGTGCTTTGAAACTTTTATGAATCCACATGCTAACCACTTTTGGATTTTGTCTTTCACCCTAATAGAGGTCTAGTATCATTCTTATCAATTTCTGCTTGAACGGTAACGATTCAGGTTTCAAAGGTAACTTGTGTTCCACTATACTACAATCTAGACCAGATATGTCGCTATATGACCATGCGAAAACATCATTGTACTCATGTAGTAATTTGATTAGCATATTCCACTCACTAGGTCGCTACCCCGAATGTTGCTAGACCAGATATGTCGCTACCCCGAATGCATATATAATATGTCCAATTCTGATCAAAGATTCCAAAGTTATGCCAAAAATAGAAAATCAACAGTAAAACTAGTCACTACTTGTTTGTATCTCACAACCAGCAGCAAGGTGATTGGCTATGATGCATCCAGTATTCAATATGTGATGAAACAAGTGTGGAAACAATGTTTCATGCAAAAATTCCAACCACAACTATATTAACCAACATACACCAGAACCAACCAACATGCAAATAACTAAACAAGACACCAAACAGCAAAACAGTGAATGATATAGGCAAATTTTGAAACCCAAACAGAATGGTCATTCTAAGACACACACTAAACTATACTAAGAACCTTTGACAAGAACCGATAATCCCCGGCAGCGGCGCCAAATTTGATCGAGGCCGTACCCGATACAAATAATATAACAATTAAAACTGCAGTACTAGGAAGTGACTCCTAGGTCGTTTCCCAAGGATTATCTTTTAGACAAAGCTTCAAACACCTTATACTCACACACATACAAGGGGGATTTTGCTGTTGGATAGTATGAACATCAATCAAATTCAGAAACAGTAGTTAAACAATGTAATAAAACGGCTAAATCCCTTTGGTTCGTTTGTTCACAACTCAATCCTCGGTTTCAAAAGATTATTTTCAGATTCCAACCATTAACTTCCGAATTTGTTGAGAATCAATTAACTAAGCGATAATCAATCAAAGTTCCATAACCTAAACATCAAACTAAACGAAATCAGTAAAAGTATGAAACTATTAACATATTCACATGAACTAAGCATTCATGCACTAGAGAGAGTAAATCAAACTAAGTGAAGATAAACTCAACCAACCAGTTTCTAAGCAATGGCAGTAAGCAAAACATATTCAGAAAAGATAGAAGAAATCAATAATAAAGAAACCGAAAATGCATTAATAACAAAACCTCAAGAGTTATGATTCATTACCAAAGGAACTTAGTCTAGCAGAAATTTAGCCTTCCATGGCAATGGAAGAGCAAAACCGAAAATGAGAAAAATGAAGAAGGAAGTAAACCCTAGCAGAGCACAATGAGGGAAAACGGAAAATGTGTTTTTGTTTTGTGAGGCAAAAGTAAAGTGTGTGTGTTTGGAGTGGGGAATCCGAATTTAACCCCTCCAACACACATAAAATCGAATTGGGCCTAAACAATGGGCCCAAAGCTAAATTACAATAAAAAAAACTCCTAAATTAAAAATACAATCTTCACTTCAACACATATCCTCGACTTCCATAATGCCCAAAATGCCATTGGTGCCAAATGTGATATGAAAATGATAATAGATTTAATCAGGCCAAATAATCCCAAATTAACTCATTTTAGGAATATTAGTCCAATAAAGTCTAAAACACTAAACCATGTGAAACAAAGTCAATTAGGCACCAAGAATCATCAATCATGCTAAATTAAGGTTAAGAATATTGTGTAATATATTGCTCATCAAATGGTATATGTGTTGTTCGTGGTTCTTGATTGTTGGTTTGATAGTTGTTTGTTCGGGGTTGATATTGATAATTGTTGTTTGAATGCTTCTTGCATACAGCATCTGCCATTTTCTCCGCTTGAAACCGAGTGTTATAATGGTGTTTTGAGGCAATGGTGGCGATACCTTTGTACAAGAAAACATTTGACATTATGATTCGTGTGTTCAAGTGGTTTACCTGGTTTGCGGAGAGGCCCTTCAACATAGCCAAGCACTTCATCCCGCATTTGATGACTAGGCAGCATAGTCCCTAGGTCGCATGCAATTGATGACAATCTTTAGAGGAAACTCACTATGTGTTTAGGATAAGATGCTTAACATTAGGTGTGCTAAGTGGAGTTTTATATAGCCCCTTAGTTTAGGGTTAGTGTTAGGAGGTAGTTTAGGGTAATTACTATTCAGTCCTATGAGTATTTTTAATTGCGACCCAGTCCTTTCATTTCCTTAAAATTTAAAAAAAGACCCCGGACGAAATTGGGTATTCACATACCACTATTGTAAAGATTGAGAACCGTTTTTATAATAGTAAGAAATGATAAGTATGTCATAAGCACAATATTGTTAGAGAGTTACTCTCTACAACAACTGTTAGAATGGATTATGAATGCCTTAGAATAACTTAGCAGATCCTTTGACGAAATGATTAGCTAGAGACAAAGTCCATAATACTTCTAAGAGGAATTTCTAAAAACAACTCAGACTATAAATAGAAGTCTTCTCCCTTCATATTTTATTGTCCCAAGTTTTGTGCATTCCTCGACTTCTTCTTTCTCCCTCCTTTTTATCTATCGAAGCATATCCGGCCAAATTCTCTCTCTTTCTTTCTATGGTATTAGAATTGACTCATGCATAAAATTGTGAGAATTTTGAGAGCTAACACTGGTAGTTAGTTTGTGCGAAATTAGAATTCGCACCGGTAGATATATTATGAGCATTTCGAGAATTGGCACCAGTAGTCATATTGTGATGGGTGTATTCGAGATTGGTTCTTACAGCACAATAAGAACTCCAAAACAAAGAACTAAACTATTTTATCTTGGGGATGGCATGATTGATTGTTTGCTTGCACATTTTGGGCAATGCTACAAAACATCTTAAAGAAAGCGATCTGGTTGTGACTCAGCCAACAAATATTCTTTCATGCCATTTAGAATTGCTAAAAGCTATTTAATCATCAAGATATCATAGCCTTTTATGCATTGTCTTTTTAGATGGCTTTATGCTTTATACAAATACACATTTTGATGACAACCTCGAAGGGATGCCTTTGATTTAGGATCGTTTTTTGCTTGAAAGTTTTGAGCTTTTTAATTAGGAGTCAGATTTGGAAATGTTTAGGGTTTTAGGTCACTTTTTGGTTGTTTTATGTAGGATAATTGGGCAGGAAAGTATGTGTTTGGGTTTGTAGGTCTTAGGCCACAGTTTGTATCTGTAGGTTAGCATTTTGTAGAGTTTTGGCTGCAAAATGGTATAGGTAATTACGATTGATTAATTTAGTGGTAAAGGTCTAGGCTTTATGTGTGTAGGGTAGGATTTGTGGCTGTTAAGTTTGCAAAATGTGTGTAGGTTAGTTTAAGGTTGGGATATTTGGTTTAGGAGTTGTTGGTCTCAGTTTGAATGTGAATAGAAGGGTAGGCTTCAGATTAAGGTTAAGGAAGATGATGAATGCAGGAAATTATGAACTCGATGTTTATGGGATGGTGAATGAAGGTGATGAATTAATGTATTAGTGATGGAGTGTAATTTGTGTTGTGCATGAGGCACTTGTGAAAGTGGAAAAGGAACGAAGGGGGGAAGCGCCACTAATAGAGAAGCTTGATAAGCTATGGTGTTCGCCACAAGCAAGGAAGCTTCATAAGAACACAAAAATGATGGTCACAACCAACCTAAGTTTATGAGACACTTTTCAACTAAAACACTTTAATTTCTTAATCAAATTCAACTTAATTTCATTAATACAATCTGATTACATAAATAGGCAAGCCACTATGCTCCCATGAAAAATAAAACGAAAAATAATAATTGAAAACCTAATTAACACTTAGACTAAGTCTTAACTCCTAAAATAATTTTAAAAATAAATGAAAATAAAATCCTAACTAATTGATGTGCATCAAATCAGGTTGGTTGAGCTGAATTTCGGTTGGAGTTGCTTAGGCTGGCTGAAATCCAAGTCTTGTGACTTGGCCATGTGATCTTCATATTTGAATGCAAAATTGGTTGAGCTTTATTTCTTTAGCAGAGTAGGAAATCTTCAATATTTTCTTTTAATCCTTAGATCAAAGATATTAAATCATAGGTTGATCTAAATTAAATCTTCTAATTATCTCGAGTATAATTTTAGGGTTTAATTCTTTTGATTTAATCTTTTGCTATTAATCTCCTTTGAATTTGGACAACCGAATTATGATATATTTTCCTTTATTTGTGCTTTGCTTTATCTTGAGGAATTAATCATGTGAATTTGAACTCCAATCTGATTTTTGGTTCGCTGAATTTGTGATGATTAAATCACTAAATCATCACATTATCTCTAAGCAAAATAGAAATAGACTTCCATAAACCAAGCTGGTTGATCTCCCTTGATAATAAATGTCCCCTCTAGCTTCTTGCTTCCTTCCTATTTCCATGCCATCTTGTCTCAAGCCATACTATGACATGTAAGACTTGGCCTTGTCTTCTTCCTTTGTCTTCTCTTCACGTGATCACCATCATAACTTAGGCTAGATTAAATAATTGGTCAGTAATGGACCATTTATACTAGGAAACAAATAATTTCCCAACCCCCCAAATTACATCAAATGAAAAATTAAATTGCTTGAATGAAAATAAATTCAAACTAAATTAAATAAATCCTAAGGACATAAATGGCCTTCCTCCATATGATCCCTTGGGTCAATTGTGACCTTGGGGATTGATGATTCGTCCTTGGCCCAAGTTATATGCCCTTATTGGCTTCTCATGCCCTTTGATTCAAGGGTTTCCCTAGGAGGGTTTACATCATCCCCTCCCCCTTCGAGTGAAATCAACCTCGAATTTTAATTAATCTTAATTTTCTTTTTATCCTTGCCATGATCTTTCAAAGAATGGCTAAGTCTTGAAAAAATAAATTCAGCCTGGCAGCCCCTTGGCTTTGGCTTCACCTTCATTTTTCTCTTCCTAAATTTTAGCCCTTAGCCTCTTTTGGTCCTTATTGACTTGTTCTGGACTAATAGGGGCTAGCACCACCTTGTGACCATGGTGCATAAAAGAGATCTTGTTGGTGAAATCATCATGGCTAGTTTTCTGGTCATATTGCCATGGCCCAACAACATCGGGCTAGCCTCCATAGGAGCCATATTACATAAGACCTCATCATGGTACTGCCCTATGGAAAAGGGAACCATGACTTTTCTATCCACCACGAACTCTCCCATATCACTTAACCATTGGAGTCGGTAAGGGGTGGGGTGTGGTTTAGTTTCAAGGTCTAGTTTTAACACTAGCCTTTGACTAACCACATTGGTGAAGCTATCTCCATCAATGATTAAGGTGCACACCCTTCCTTGGACCACACACCTTGAGTGAAATAGGTTGAACCTTTGGTCCTCCTCATGCCTCTTGACTTGGTTGCGCAAGAGCCTCCTTATCATCAAAATGTCACCATCAGGCATGAACACATCATCATCACACTCCTCTTTACTAAATGGTTCAGATTAGGACTCAATGACACCATTAGTGAGCATCATTGTCCTTTTTGTAGGACATTATGAGGCAATGTGACCATGGCCAAGGCACATGAAGCACTTCACATTTCTAGTCTTTCCATTAGTCTCCAGGGCTAGTTTGCTGGGTTTGTGGTTGCACATAGTCTCCTTGGCCTTGGGGCTGTCCCTCTTTGGCTCATCTTTCCAAGATTGGAATTTTGAGGTGTTGGAGGAATGTTTGGACTTCTTCTTCTTAAGTTGTTGCTCTACTTTCATGGCTTTTTGAACTAAGTCATTTAGCCTCACATAGGGTTTCAACTACACCACATCTTGGATTTCTGGATTCAGCCCATGAAGGAACCTAGGCATTGTTGCTTCACGTTTCTCATTGAGGTTGGACCTAAGCAATACTAACTTCGTGGCTTTGAAGTACGCATCCACTATTTGGGATCCTTGGGTGAGCCTTTGTAGCTTGTTGTACACATCTCTTTGATAAGAACGAGGCACAAACCTCCTATTTATCACCCTTTTCATTTTAGCCCATGTGTCCACGGCTACATCACCACACCTCAATCTATCCTTTTAGTATTGATCCCACCAAACCATGGCATAATCTTGAAATTCAAGGTCTTCCACCTTGACTTTCTTAGCCTCCAAATAGTGATCGCAATTAAAGACTTGTTCCATCTTTAATTACCATGCCAAGTATGGTTCTAGATCACTCATCCCCAAAACTCTAGGGACTTTGAACTTCACACCATCCAGATCTCCTCTAGGCTCACGGTTTGGGCTATGATTGTCATGATCTCTATGCCTTATATGCCCATGATTTGGACTAGCATGGCAACGGCCAAGGTTGCCATGGTTGTGATCTCCATGCCTCTTTCTCCTTTCACTATCATAGGCACTTGAGGATTCATGTCTCTCCTCATGCCTTTCATGTCTCGGCCTCTCCTCTCTTCTAGGCATCTTCCTTCTTCTTGTTAGATATCAGTGGTTACAATACACCTAGAAGGGGGGGTTGAATAGGTGTAGCGGTTAGAATAGCCGCTTTTCGAAACTCAACACTTAATGTTGAATCACCCCTAATTAATCGATTACAGGATGAAGATAATCGATTAACAGAACAAACTTAATCGATTAACAGAACAGGAATAATCGATTAACGTAACAGTCTTAATCGATTAAAACAGAAACAGTAAGCTTAGACAGATTCGATTAATTGCACAACAGTTAACCGATAATGAAAAGAATAACAGAGCTTACAAATTTTATCAGAGTATGTCTTCATCATTTTCATCATCATCCTCATCCTCATCCTATCTTCATCCACATCCTCATACTAACCTCATCCTCATCCTCATCCACATCCTATCCTCGTCATCATTCTCGTCTTCATCCTATCCTCATCCTCATCCTTATCCTCATTCTCGTCCTCATCCTATCCTCATTCTCATCCTGATCCTCATCCTATCCTATCCACATCCTCTTCCTCATCCTCATCCTCATCCTCTTCCTCATTCTCATTCTCAACCTATCCTCATCCTTATTCTCGTCATCATCCTATCCTATCCTCTTCCTCATCCTCGTCCTCATTCACATCCTATCCTCTTCCCCATCCTCATCCTCATTCTAACCTCATCATATCCTCATCCTCATCTTATCCTCATTCTCATCCTCATCCTCATCCTCATTCTCGTCCTCATCCTATGCTCATCCTCATCCTCATCCTCATCCTCTCCTCATTCTTGTCCTCATCCTATCCTCTTCCTCATCCACATCATCATCCTCCTCCTCATCCTCTTCCACATTCTCATACTCATCCTATCCTCATCCTCATCCTAAGCTCACCCTAATCATCATCCTTATCCTCATGCTTATCCTCGTCCTCATCCTCATCTTAATCCTCATCCTTATCCTCAACCTCATCCTCATCCTCATTGTATCCTCATCCTCATCCTATCCTCAACCTCATCCTCACTCTCGTCCTCATCCTCTCCTCATCCTATCCTATCCTCATCCACATCCTATCCTCAAGCTCATCCTCATCCTATCGTCATCCTCATCCTCATCCTATCCTCATCCTCATCCTCATCCTCTTCCTCAT
>NW_017721852.1:0-1142 GCF_001865875.1 Lupinus angustifolius | reverse complement strand
TCCTCATTCTACTCCTCATCCTATCCTCATCCTCCTTCTCGTCCTCATCCTCGTCCTAATCGACATCCTATCCTCATCCTCATTATCGTCCTAATCCTATCCTCATCCTCATCCTCGTCCTGATGTGAACCTCCAGGGATGGTTTGCTTTCTTCGCTGATCGTTCTTGCCTGAAACTTAATGGGACTCGCGGAATAGAATTTTTTATGAATGTCAACGTTTTTGTGTATGAAAATTGGATGCAAATGCATATGGAATAAGTGTATTGTATATAGGCACGATGTTGTATATATATTTTTTGTATTTTTATTTTTATTTTTGTGTTTGGAATAAGTGTATTTTTATTTTTGTATATATATTTTTGTGTATTTTTATTTTTGTGTTTGGAGGCGCCACAAGCTGGATGCTTGATAAGCCTAAGGAATTTCGCCACAAGGAAAGGAACCTTGATAAGAAAAAGGGCCTTGGTGGGTTCATATCATCCCCTCCTTCTTGGCGTGAATTCGACCTCGAATGAAAGTCTTCATCACCTGCATCAAAAAAAGAAAGGTCAGTAACATTAAATGTGGCATTAATATTGCCATACTCACGTGGTAAGTCCAATTTGTAGGTATTATTGTTGATTCTTCCTAAGACACGAAATGGGCCCTCCCCCTTGGGTCGTGGTGTAGACCTCCTTTGAGCATGAGAGCTCTCCTTTCTCATATGGACCTTGACCCAATCTCCTGGATCAAACATTATTGCTCCTCGCCTATTGTTTTCTTGTTTGGCATGACTTTTTGTCTTCTTTTTAATTTTCGAGTTGACTTGCTCATGTAGTTTCTGCCCCCCATTTGGTACTTCCTTGGGAAATATATCATCGGATACCTGCAGAAAATCTTTAACAAAAATAGGCAGCCCAATATCATTAGTAGTGTTAGTGTTTAGGCAAAATTTCCTACAATGGAGTAGGTACATGGGTGGCTTAGACAGCAAAGCACCCTTTATCTCCCCTTTTGAGACTAGAAAACTTTCTTTTTTTTTCTTTTCATCTTTCTCTTTTTTTTTTATTTTTCTTTTCTTCTTCTTTTTCATTTTCTTTTTTCTTTGGATCATCTCTTTCTTTTTCTTTTTGCTCTTTCTTTTCTTGATCCATTTTTTTTT
>NW_017721851.1:0-505 GCF_001865875.1 Lupinus angustifolius | reverse complement strand
TTTAGTTTGGTCACTAACCTTGTGCTCACCACGTTGGTACAACTACCACCATCAATAATGAGGGAACAAATGTTTCCAGCCACCAAGCATCTCGTATGGAAGACGTTCTCCCTCTGACCCTCCTCCTTCTCCTTCACTTGACTCCCTAAGAGCCTCCACACCATGAGTAGGTCACCTTCAGGTATCATAACATCTCCATCACTATCTTCCTCACTTAAAGTCTCAGATTGAGATTCCACGGTTTTTCTTTTATACATTGTCTAGTGCTAAAAAAAACTATTGTCGGCATTTTTATGGGCCGGACAAAAATAGGTATTCACAGCTGCCCCTCTTTACTTGTTGTTTACCTGATAACAAACAAAGTGAGGTTCGTGAGATATCATGGTAAGTAACTAGTAAAGAAATGAATACTAATTTTGTCAAGGTCCATAGAAATTTCCTTGACAACATCTCATTGCTTGAAAGTGCTTATCGCCTTGAAAGCGAAATTATTTTTAACATGATC
>NW_017721850.1:0-1223 GCF_001865875.1 Lupinus angustifolius | reverse complement strand
CTCAAGTGCTTATCTTCATGAAAGCTAAGTTAATTGAAACATGATCTAAGTTTGCCCTTGGAAGGTGTGACAAAGTTGGATGTTGACCAAAGACACAGGTCGGTATAATGCTAGAATTTGTAGAAATAAGGGTCAAATCCAAGAACGCAGGTTGATGTACTGCCAGAATTTGGGTTGAAAACGTGAAACCAAAGACGCAGGTTGGTGTAGTGCCAGAATTTGGAGACATGAGGGTCAAAGCCAAGAACGCAGGTTGGTGTGCTGCCAGGACTTGGAGTGACAAGTTATATAAATGTGAAAAGTCATGTTTTTATTTATTTCATTTTTGTGCAAAATGCATATGACTGCCTATAAATGCATGTTATTAGATATTTATGTATTATAATTCTATAAAAAAAAATTATTTTTTTTAAAATCGAATTGAGTTGTAATTGGTATAAATTGATATTGCTCCATCGCATCCTCAACAGTTGGTTGTAGATTGCTGTTTGCGGGGAGTGAGATTATACATGCGACAATTAATCCTATCCTTCAGTGATAAAATGCTATTTTCTTTCAAATACTAATTAGAACAGCGTATTTAAAATTTCAACAGATAGTACAAGTTTAATGAGAACATGCTATGCAACAAAATGACTTCACTTCATATATGGATAAAGGAAAAACAAAAGTGTTTAGCTTTTTGTGTTATGGATGGAGTTACAGGAGTTGGTCATAAATAACAAATCATGTTAAAGCCCCACTATTCAATCATTAACTATCCAAAAATTGCCCCAGTAAATTATCTCAATTTTTAGTCCACCAAAAATTTGCCCCAGTATTGACTTACTGGGTTGTCCTCTTGAGAGACCTTTCTTTTTTTTTTGTCCCTAATTTTTGCTTAGGTCGCCCTCTCGGGTTTTCGACCTAACGAGATTATCCTTTTTTTAAAGAGAGTTTGTGTATCGATCATGCATATATGCTTACATTTTAGAAAAATATTTTTAGAAAAAAAATGTTTTCTTTTTTGTTTTGGAGTTAGTTATTTGGTACCCTTGGTGTATATCTCAAACATTTCGGGTCTCGACAAGGACTTTTTGGGCTTGTAACGTGGTCTGGTTAGGGGTTTACAAGAAAGAAAAGGATATAAGGCTCAAATGATGTGTTTCCCACCCCCAACTTTCTCCATATTCTCCATAATCCTATTTCCAACATATCTTATATTTCAATCATGGATACGAATT
>NW_017721849.1:0-584 GCF_001865875.1 Lupinus angustifolius | reverse complement strand
AAAATGCATGATCAATGCACAAACTTCTTTTTTTTTGTTTTTTTTTTCTTTTTTTGAAAGGTCTCTCAAGCATAATATTTCTTCACGGCATCAGAATTTACCGAAAGAGGTAGGTCATTTCCGTCCATAGTGGTCAATATCAATGCTCCTCCAGAGAATGCCTTTTTCACCACGAATGGTCCTTCATGATTTGGGGTCCACTTCCCCCTATGGTCCTTTTGTATTGGGAGTATCTTTTTTAGTACCAGATCCCCCTCTTGAAAATGACGCGGTCGAACTTTCTTAGCATAAGCTCTCATTAGCCTTTTCTGGTATAATTGACCATGACATATAGCAGCTAATCTTTTCTCTTCTATCATGTTCAGTTGGTCGTACCGCGCTTGGATTCATTCTGATTCCTTCAATCCTGATTCTGCCATGATTCTGAGTGACGGAATTTCTACTTCAATTGGGAGCACTGCCTCCATTCCATACACTAACGAGTAAGGTGTTGCCCCAGTTGATGTGCGTACGGATGTGCGATACCCATGTAGAGCAAAGGGTAACATTTCATGCCAATCCTTGTATGTTACCACCATCTTTTG
>NW_017721848.1:0-494 GCF_001865875.1 Lupinus angustifolius | reverse complement strand
TGTGATTAGTTATTTTTTTATTTTTTCACGGTTTTACCTTTTGTGTGTGCTTGTTTTAGTGTGTGCAAGTAAAAAATGAAGAATAGAATGAAACCCATAATATGAAGAAAGAAATACATTTTATTGAATTCAAAACTTGTACTATTCGATGAAAAATAAATAGATGTCCTTATTCAGTAAAGAAAGAAAATAAACCCAATAGCTTTAGACATGGCTAATGGATTCTAGCATCCTATTACATTGTTTCTAAAAACACTTGTGGAGATGCATCTTCCTCTATCCAGTTGTTGAGAGTGGTGCCTGGAGGACACTGAACAATGTAGTCTGCCCCGCCTTCTGAATCATCATCTCCCAAAACAGCAATTATTCTAGGTTCCCAGCCTGCACTAACGAAGTTCTTGCTAATGTGTGGGATGAACATCCCTCCAGCTTCATATTCCCACTTCCCCAAGCGAGCCATTCTTCTTTTCTTCTTCTCTTCAGCAGTTCTTTCC
>NW_017721847.1:0-3072 GCF_001865875.1 Lupinus angustifolius | reverse complement strand
TCCTCGTCCTCATCCTATCTTCATCCTCATTCTCGTCCTCATCCTATCTTCATCATCATGCTCGTCCTCATCCTATCCTCAACCTTATCCTCATCCTCATCCTCCTCCTCATCCTATCCTCATCCTCTTGCTCGTCCTCATCTTATACTCATCCTCTTCGTCATCCTCATCCTCGTCCTCATCCTATCCTCATCCTCTTGCTCGTCCTCATCTTATACTCATCCTCTTCGTCATCCTCATCCTCGTCCTCATCCTATCCTCATCCTCTTGCTCGTCCTCATCTTATACTCATCCTCTTCGTCATCCTCATCCTCGTCCTCATCCTATCCTCATCCTCTTGCTCGTCCTCATCTTATACTCATCCTCTTCGTCATCCTCATCCTCGTCCTCATCCTATCCTCATCCTCTTGCTCGTCCTCATCTTATACTCATCCTCTTCGTCATCCTCATCCTCGTCCTCATCCTATCCTCATCCTCTTGCTCGTCCTCATCTTATACTCATCCTCTTCGTCATCCTCATCCTCGTCCTCATCCTATCCTCATCCTCTTGCTCGTCCTCATCTTATACTCATCCTCTTCGTCATCCTCATCCTCGTCCTCATCCTATCCTCATCCTCTTGCTCGTCCTCATCTTATACTCATCCTCTTCGTCATCCTCATCCTCGTCCTCATCCTATCCTCATCCTCTTGCTCGTCCTCATCTTATACTCATCCTCTTCGTCATCCTCATCCTCGTCCTCATCCTATCCTCATCCTCTTGCTCGTCCTCATCTTATACTCATCCTCTTCGTCATCCTCATCCTCGTCCTCATCCTATCCTCATCCTCTTGCTCGTCCTCATCTTATACTCATCCTCTTCGTCATCCTCATCCTCGTCCTCATCCTATCCTCATCCTCTTGCTCGTCCTCATCTTATACTCATCCTCTTCGTCATCCTCATCCTCGTCCTCATCCTATCCTCATCCTCTTGCTCGTCCTCATCTTATACTCATCCTCTTCGTCATCCTCATCCTCGTCCTCATCCTATCCTCATCCTCTTGCTCGTCCTCATCTTATACTCATCCTCTTCGTCATCCTCATCCTCGTCCTCATCCTATCCTCATCCTCTTGCTCGTCCTCATCTTATACTCATCCTCTTCGTCATCCTCATCCTCGTCCTCATCCTATCCTCATCCTCTTGCTCGTCCTCATCTTATACTCATCCTCTTCGTCATCCTCATCCTCGTCCTCATCCTATCCTCATCCTCTTGCTCGTCCTCATCTTATACTCATCCTCTTCGTCATCCTCATCCTCGTCCTCATCCTATCCTCATCCTCTTGCTCGTCCTCATCTTATACTCATCCTCTTCGTCATCCTCATCCTCGTCCTCATCCTATCCTCATCCTCTTGCTCGTCCTCATCTTATACTCATCCTCTTCGTCATCCTCATCCTCGTCCTCATCCTATCCTCATCCTCTTGCTCGTCCTCATCTTATACTCATCCTCTTCGTCATCCTCATCCTCGTCCTCATCCTATCCTCATCCTCTTGCTCGTCCTCATCTTATACTCATCCTCTTCGTCATCCTCATCCTCGTCCTCATCCTATCCTCATCCTCTTGCTCGTCCTCATCTTATACTCATCCTCTTCGTCATCCTCATCCTCGTCCTCATCCTATCCTCATCCTCTTGCTCGTCCTCATCTTATACTCATCCTCTTCGTCATCCTCATCCTCGTCCTCATCCTATCCTCATCCTCTTGCTCGTCCTCATCTTATACTCATCCTCTTCGTCATCCTCATCCTCGTCCTCATCCTATCCTCATCCTCTTGCTCGTCCTCATCTTATACTCATCCTCTTCGTCATCCTCATCCTCGTCCTCATCCTATCCTCATCCTCTTGCTCGTCCTCATCTTATACTCATCCTCTTCGTCATCCTCATCCTCGTCCTCATCCTATCCTCATCCTCTTGCTCGTCCTCATCTTATACTCATCCTCTTCGTCATCCTCATCCTCGTCCTCATCCTATCCTCATCCTCTTGCTCGTCCTCATCTTATACTCATCCTCTTCGTCATCCTCATCCTCGTCCTCATCCTATCCTCATCCTCTTGCTCGTCCTCATCTTATACTCATCCTCTTCGTCATCCTCATCCTCGTCCTCATCCTATCCTCATCCTCTTGCTCGTCCTCATCTTATACTCATCCTCTTCGTCATCCTCATCCTCGTCCTCATCCTATCCTCATCCTCTTGCTCGTCCTCATCTTATACTCATCCTCTTCGTCATCCTCATCCTCGTCCTCATCCTATCCTCATCCTCTTGCTCGTCCTCATCTTATACTCATCCTCTTCGTCATCCTCATCCTCGTCCTCATCCTATCCTCATCCTCTTGCTCGTCCTCATCTTATACTCATCCTCTTCGTCATCCTCATCCTCGTCCTCATCCTATCCTCATCCTCTTGCTCGTCCTCATCTTATACTCATCCTCTTCGTCATCCTCATCCTCGTCCTCATCCTATCCTCATCCTCTTGCTCGTCCTCATCTTATACTCATCCTCTTCGTCATCCTCATCCTCGTCCTCATCCTATCCTCATCCTCTTGCTCGTCCTCATCTTATACTCATCCTCTTCGTCATCCTCATCCTCGTCCTCATCCTATCCTCATCCTCTTGCTCGTCCTCATCTTATACTCATCCTCTTCGTCATCCTCATCCTCGTCCTCATCCTATCCTCATCCTCTTGCTCGTCCTCATCTTATACTCATCCTCTTCGTCATCCTCATCCTCGTCCTCATCCTATCCTCATCCTCTTGCTCGTCCTCATCTTATACTCATCCTCTTCGTCATCCTCATCCTCGTCCTCATCCTATCCTCATCCTCTTGCTCGTCCTCATCTTATACTCATCCTCTTCGTCATCCTCATCCTCGTCCTCATCCTATCCTCATCCTCTTGCTCGTCCTCATCTTATACTCATCCTCTTCGTCATCCTCATCCTCGTCCTCATCCTATCCTCATCCTCTTGCTCGTCCTCATCTTATACTCATCCTCTTCGTCATCCTCATCCTCGTCCTCATCCTATCCTCATCCACATCCT
>NW_017721846.1:0-906 GCF_001865875.1 Lupinus angustifolius | reverse complement strand
TCCTCATCCTATCCTCATCCTCATCCTCATCCTATCCTCATTCTCATGCTCGTCCTCATCCTATCCTCTTCATTATCCTCATCCTCATCCACATCCTATCCTCATCGTCATCGTCATCCTATCCTATCCTCATCCTCATCCTCGTTCTTGTCCTCGTCCTCATCCTCGTTCTTGTCCTCGTCCTTATCCTCATCCTCATCCTATCCTCATCCTCATCTTCATCCTATCCTCTTCCTCAACCTCATCCTCACCCGATCCACATTCTCATCCTCATCCACAACGTCATCCTCGTCCTCATCCTATCCTTATCCTCTTCAAAATTCTCATCCTCATCCTATCATCATCCTCATCCTCATTCTCGTCCTCATCCTCATCCTCATCCTCATCCTCATTCTCATCCTCATCCAATCCTAATCCTCCTTCTCATCCTATCCTCTTCCTCATCGTCATCCTCATCCTCATCCTCATCCTCATCCTCATCCTCCCTTCCTCATCCTCATCCTCATCCTCGTTCTCGTCCTCATCCTCATGCTCGTCCTCATCCTATCCTCATCCTCAATCTCGTTCTCAGCTTATCCTCATCGTTATTCTCATCCTATCCTATCCTCATCCTTGTCCTCATCCACATCCTATCCTATCCTATCCTATCCTCATCCTCATCCTCATCCTCATATCATCCTCATCCACATCATCATCCTATCCTCATCCTCATCTTCATCCACATCCTATCCGCATCCTCATGCTCGTCCTCCTTCTGTCCTCATCGCCATCCTATCCACATCCTCATTCTCGTCCTCATCGTAATCCTATCCTCATCCTAATTCTCGTCCTCATCCTATCCTCATGCTCGTCCTCATCCTATCCTCATCCTCATTCCCGTGCTCATCCTATCCTCATCCTCGTCCT
>NW_017721845.1:0-855 GCF_001865875.1 Lupinus angustifolius | reverse complement strand
TTCCTCATCCTCATCCTCTTCCTCATTCTCATTCTAATCCTATCCTCATCCTCATTCTCATCATCATCCTATCCTATCCTCTTCCTCATCCTCGTCCACATCCACATCCTATCCTCATTATCATCCTCATCCTCATCCTAACCACATCCTATCCTCATACTCATTCTCATCCTCATCCTATCCTCATCCTCATCCTCATTCTCGTCCTCATCCTATCCTCCTCCTCATCCTCATCCTTATTGTCGTCTTCATCTTATCCTCATCCTCTTCCTCATCCTCATCCTCGTCCTTATCGTATCCTCATCCTCATCGTCTTCCACATTGTCATCCTCATCCTATCCCCTTCCTCATTCTAATCCTATCCTCATCCTCATTCTCGTCCTCATCCTATCCTTATCCTCATCGTCATCCTCTTCCTCCTCCATATTCTCATCTTTATCCTAACCTCATCCTCATCCTTTCGATATCCTCATCCTCATCCTCGTCCTCATCCTTGTCCTCATCCTCATCCTCATCCTCTTCCACATTTTCATATTCATCCTATCCTCATCCTCATCCTAAGCTCACCCTAATCATCATCCTTATCCTCGTCCTCATCTTTATCCTCAACCTTATCCTCATCCTATCCTCAACCTCATCCTCATTCACGTCCTCATCCTATCCTCTTCCTCAACCTCCTCCTCTTCCTCATCCTCATCCTTACCCTCATCCTCATCCTATCCTCATCCTCATCCTATCCTATCCTCATCCTCATACTCGTCCTCATCCACATCCTATACTCATCCTCATGCTCGTCCTTATCCTATCCGTATCCTTATCCTCATCCTATCCTCATCCTCATCCTCATCCTCCTCC
>NW_017721844.1:0-313 GCF_001865875.1 Lupinus angustifolius | reverse complement strand
TCCTCATCCTCATCCTCATCCTCATTCTCGTCCTCATCCTATCCTCATCCTCTTGCTCATCCTCATCCTATCCTTATCCTCATTCTTGTCCTCGTCCTTTCCTCATCCACATCCTCTTCCTCATTCTATCCTCATCCTCATCCTCATCCACATCCTCTTCCACATTCTCATCCTCATCCTATCCTCATCCTCATCCTATCCTATCCTCATCCTCGTCCTCCTTCACATCCTATCCCCATCCTCATTCTCATCCTTATCCTCATCCTCATCCTCTTACTATCCACATTCTCATCCTCATCCTCATCCTCATCCT
>NW_017721843.1:0-795 GCF_001865875.1 Lupinus angustifolius | reverse complement strand
CCTATCCTCATCCTCATCCTCATTCTCGTCATTACCCTATCCTCATCCTCATCCTCCTCCTGATCCTATCCCCATCCTCATTCTCGTCCTCATCCTATGCTCTTCCTCTTCCTCATCCTCATTCTATCCTCATCCTCATCCTCGTCCTCATCTTCCTCCTGATCCTATCCTCATCCTCATCCTCATTCTACTCCTCATCCTATCCCCGTCCTCATCCTCATCCTATCCTCAGTCTCATTCTCGTCCTCATCTATTCTCCTCCTTATCCTCATCCTCTTCATCTTCCTCATCCTCATCCTTATCCTATCTTCATCTTCATCCTCATCCTCATCCTACCTTCTTCCTTATCCTCATCCACTTCCTCAACCTCGTCCTCATCCTATCATCTTCCTCATCCTCATCCCATCCTCATCCTCGTTCTCGTCCTCATCCTAATCCATATCCTATCCTCGTCCTCATCTTCATCCTATCCTCTTCCTCAACCTCATCGTCATCCTATCCACATTCTCATCCTCATCCTATCCTTATCCTCATCTTTATCCTCTTCCAAATGCTCATCCTCATCCTATCCTCATCCTCATCCTATCCTCATCCTCCTTCTCATCCTTTCCTCATCGACATCCTCATCCTCATCCTCCTCCTCCTCCAAACTCGTCCTCATCCTCATCCTCATCCTCGTTCTCGTCCTCATCCTCATGCTCGTCCTAATCCTATCCTCATCCTCATTCACGTTTTCATCCTATCCTATCCTCATCCTCGTCCTCATCCTCATCCACATCCTATCCTCATCCTCAT
>NW_017721842.1:0-253 GCF_001865875.1 Lupinus angustifolius | reverse complement strand
TCCTCATCCTATCCTCATCCTCATCCTATCCTCATCCTCATCCTCGTCCTCATCTTCCTCCTCATCCTATCCTCATCCTCATCCTCATTCTACTCCTCATCCTAGCCCCATCCTCATCCTCATCCTATCCTCATTCTCATTCTCGTCCTCATCTTATCCTAATCCTTATCCTCATCATCTTACTCTTCCTCTTCCTCATCCTCATCCTTATCCTATCTTCATCCTTATCCTCATCCTCATCCTCATCCTACCC
>NW_017721841.1:0-501 GCF_001865875.1 Lupinus angustifolius | reverse complement strand
GAGGATGAGGATAGGATGAGGATGAGAATAGGATGAGGACGAGGATGTGGATAGGATCGGGATGAGGATGAGGATAGGATCGGGACGAGGATGAGGAAGAGGATGAGGACGAGGACGAGGAAGAGGATGAGGATGAGGATAGGATGAGAACGAGAATGAGGATGAGGATGGATGAGGATAGGATGAGGAGGAGAAGGAGGATGAGGATGAGGATAGGAGGAGGATGAGGACGAGGATGAGGTCGAAGATAGGATGAGGATGAGGATTAAAATGAGGATGAGGATGAGGTTAAGGATGAGGACGAGGATAAGGATAGGAGGAAGATGAGGATCAGGATAGGAGAAGGATGAGGATGAGGACAAGAATGAGGATGAGGATAGGATGAGGACGAGGATGAGGATAGGATGAGGACGAGAATACGATGAGGATGAGGATGAGGAAGAGGATAGGATGAGGATGAGGATGAAAATGAGGATGAGGATGAGGAAGAGGACGAGGATA
>NW_017721840.1:0-376 GCF_001865875.1 Lupinus angustifolius | reverse complement strand
AATGAGGAGGAGGATAGGATGAGGAGGAGGAGGAGGTTAGGATGAGGACGAGAATGAGGATGAGGATAGGATGAGGACGAGAATGAGTATAGGATGAGGATGAGGATAATATGAGGATGAGGATGAGGATAGGATCTGGAAGAGGATGAGGATGAGGAAGAGGATATGATGAGATTAGGATGAGGATGAGGATGAGGATAGGAGGAGGATGAGAATAAGGATAGGATGAAGAGGAGGAGGATGAGGATGAGGATGAGGACGAGAATGAGAATGAGGATAGGATGAGGATGAGGTAGGTTGAGGACGAGAATGAGGATGGGGATGACGATAGGATGAGGATGAGGATAGGATGAGGACGAGAATGAGGATGAGGGTG
>NW_017721839.1:0-3012 GCF_001865875.1 Lupinus angustifolius | reverse complement strand
TCCTCGTCCTCATCCTCATCCTCATCCTCATCCTCATCCTCTTCCTCATACTCTTCCACATCTTCATCCTCATCGTTTCGTCATCCTCATCCTCATCCACATCATATCCTCATCCTCATCCGCATCCTCATACTCATCCTAATTCACTTCCTCATCCTCATCCTCATCCTATCCTTATCCTCATTCTCTTTCTCATCCTATACTCATCCTCGTCCTAATCGACATCCTATCCTCATCCTCATTCTCGTCCTCATCCTATCCTCATCCTCGTCCTCATCCTCATCCTCATCCTCGTCCTCGTCCTCATCCTCATCCTCATCCTCGTCCTCGTCCTCATCCTCATCCTCATCCTCGTCCTCGTCCTCATCCTCATCCTCATCCTCGTCCTCGTCCTCATCCTCATCCTCATCCTCGTCCTCGTCCTCATCCTCATCCTCATCCTCGTCCTCGTCCTCATCCTCATCCTCATCCTCGTCCTCGTCCTCATCCTCATCCTCATCCTCGTCCTCGTCCTCATCCTCATCCTCATCCTCGTCCTCGTCCTCATCCTCATCCTCATCCTCGTCCTCGTCCTCATCCTCATCCTCATCCTCGTCCTCGTCCTCATCCTCATCCTCATCCTCGTCCTCGTCCTCATCCTCATCCTCATCCTCGTCCTCGTCCTCATCCTCATCCTCATCCTCGTCCTCGTCCTCATCCTCATCCTCATCCTCGTCCTCGTCCTCATCCTCATCCTCATCCTCGTCCTCGTCCTCATCCTCATCCTCATCCTCGTCCTCGTCCTCATCCTCATCCTCATCCTCGTCCTCGTCCTCATCCTCATCCTCATCCTCGTCCTCGTCCTCATCCTCATCCTCATCCTCGTCCTCGTCCTCATCCTCATCCTCATCCTCGTCCTCGTCCTCATCCTCATCCTCATCCTCGTCCTCGTCCTCATCCTCATCCTCATCCTCGTCCTCGTCCTCATCCTCATCCTCATCCTCGTCCTCGTCCTCATCCTCATCCTCATCCTCGTCCTCGTCCTCATCCTCATCCTCATCCTCGTCCTCGTCCTCATCCTCATCCTCATCCTCGTCCTCGTCCTCATCCTCATCCTCATCCTCGTCCTCGTCCTCATCCTCATCCTCATCCTCGTCCTCGTCCTCATCCTCATCCTCATCCTCGTCCTCGTCCTCATCCTCATCCTCATCCTCGTCCTCGTCCTCATCCTCATCCTCATCCTCGTCCTCGTCCTCATCCTCATCCTCATCCTCGTCCTCGTCCTCATCCTCATCCTCATCCTCGTCCTCGTCCTCATCCTCATCCTCATCCTCGTCCTCGTCCTCATCCTCATCCTCATCCTCGTCCTCGTCCTCATCCTCATCCTCATCCTCGTCCTCGTCCTCATCCTCATCCTCATCCTCGTCCTCGTCCTCATCCTCATCCTCATCCTCGTCCTCGTCCTCATCCTCATCCTCATCCTCGTCCTCGTCCTCATCCTCATCCTCATCCTCGTCCTCGTCCTCATCCTCATCCTCATCCTCGTCCTCGTCCTCATCCTCATCCTCATCCTCGTCCTCGTCCTCATCCTCATCCTCATCCTCGTCCTCGTCCTCATCCTCATCCTCATCCTCGTCCTCGTCCTCATCCTCATCCTCATCCTCGTCCTCGTCCTCATCCTCATCCTCATCCTCGTCCTCGTCCTCATCCTCATCCTCATCCTCGTCCTCGTCCTCATCCTCATCCTCATCCTCGTCCTCGTCCTCATCCTCATCCTCATCCTCGTCCTCGTCCTCATCCTCATCCTCATCCTCGTCCTCGTCCTCATCCTCATCCTCATCCTCGTCCTCGTCCTCATCCTCATCCTCATCCTCGTCCTCGTCCTCATCCTCATCCTCATCCTCGTCCTCGTCCTCATCCTCATCCTCATCCTCGTCCTCGTCCTCATCCTCATCCTCATCCTCGTCCTCGTCCTCATCCTCATCCTCATCCTCGTCCTCGTCCTCATCCTCATCCTCATCCTCGTCCTCGTCCTCATCCTCATCCTCATCCTCGTCCTCGTCCTCATCCTCATCCTCATCCTCGTCCTCGTCCTCATCCTCATCCTCATCCTCGTCCTCGTCCTCATCCTCATCCTCATCCTCGTCCTCGTCCTCATCCTCATCCTCATCCTCGTCCTCGTCCTCATCCTCATCCTCATCCTCGTCCTCGTCCTCATCCTCATCCTCATCCTCGTCCTCGTCCTCATCCTCATCCTCATCCTCGTCCTCGTCCTCATCCTCATCCTCATCCTCGTCCTCGTCCTCATCCTCATCCTCATCCTCGTCCTCGTCCTCATCCTCATCCTCATCCTCGTCCTCGTCCTCATCCTCATCCTCATCCTCGTCCTCGTCCTCATCCTCATCCTCATCCTCGTCCTCGTCCTCATCCTCATCCTCATCCTCGTCCTCGTCCTCATCCTCATCCTCATCCTCGTCCTCGTCCTCATCCTCATCCTCATCCTCGTCCTCGTCCTCATCCTCATCCTCATCCTCGTCCTCGTCCTCATCCTCATCCTCATCCTCGTCCTCGTCCTCATCCTCATCCTCATCCTCGTCCTCGTCCTCATCCTCATCCTCATCCTCGTCCTCGTCCTCATCCTCATCCTCATCCTCGTCCTCGTCCTCATCCTCATCCTCATCCTCGTCCTCGTCCTCATCCTCATCCTCATCCTCGTCCTCGTCCTCATCCTCATCCTCATCCTCGTCCTCGTCCTCATCCTCATCCTCATCCTCGTCCTCGTCCTCATCCTCATCCTCATCCTATCCTCATCCTCATCTTGATTCTACTCCTCATCCTATCCCCATCCTCATCTTCATCGTATCCTCATCGTCATCCTCTTCCTCATCCTCGTTCTACTCCTCATCCTATCCTTATCCTCATTCTCTTTCTCATCCTATACTCATCCTCGTCCTAATCGACATCCTATCCTCATCCTCATTATCGTCCTAATCCTATCCTCATCGTCATCCTCATCCTCATCCTCGTCCTCAT
>NW_017721838.1:0-7131 GCF_001865875.1 Lupinus angustifolius | reverse complement strand
AGATATTGCTGAATCAGATTCGAGGTCGAATCCAGTCGCTCATCCTCTTCTTGATGTGACCCTACCTAGGGCATACAATGAAGAAGATCTAATTGGGCTTGGAGGGCCCATGGCTCGGTCTAAGAGCAAGAAGGCTCATCAACTCTCAATCAACTCATCAAAGGAGTACTTGAAGATGCAAGGCCCAACACGGAGATCAAGCCCATCAATTGCTCCTTATTCATAGAAATTCCCCAAGTTGGCCACGACCAAGGACGGCTTGACTAAGGCATGCTTTAGCTGAATCAAAAGGTTACCAAAGAGAGAGTGCACGTGTGGCTCAAAAGAAGGAAACAAATTAAAAGTTTCCATACTTGTTCCAATTTTCAAATCAAATCAGATTAGGAACAAGTATGCCAATTAGGAAAGAATTTTCAAATGCAAACTCCTCCTTTAAAGAAGACTACACGTGAGAAATTGAAGATGAATCAAGGAGGGTGAACCTTGTGCTAAAAAAGGCTGGATACATCATCACACAAGCTGCCATATATGGAAAGAGCAATCTGAGTGCATCAAGGGTTTTAATACCATTTCACACGTTTTCTTTGTTTGAATCAAGGCTTGAATGCCAAATTAATATGCTTTCAATTAGAATCAATAGGGCAACCGAATTCCCTATATGTAATGGCAAGCAAAATGAAATGAAGCAATTCAGATTTTTGTTGGAAATATTCCATAGCTAGTGAGTGCATTCCTCCTAGTGTTCTTGGTTCAACCAAGCTTGTTTTCTTATCAAGATACTCATCTTGTGGCGAAAATTCCTTAAGGCTTATCAAGAATCACTTCTTGTGGCGCCTCCATCCCTCTTGTCTTCTCCATCTTCTTGTTCCCAAACTCACGACCACACACTCACCAAAACCACCCAAAATCCCCTCTTTTCCCACGACCAAACACCCATAAAACACTCTCACATAACCCTAATCCTCACGGCCAAAATTCCCCAAACATAGCCCAAACACATTCCACAACATCACAAGTACATCAATCATCAACCAAACAACCACCAAATCCATCAAACACAATCAAAACCCCACGGCCCAAAACAAATACAATTCCGAAAGTCCCAAAAAGTAATTACCATCAAGAATGATCCAAAACAAAAACGTAATCCCCCTATAGGATTACATCAAGTGGTATTCAGAGCTAGTTCTTGTTGGTAAAATTGTCTCAGTAATTTATTTTCAAAAAGTTTGTTGTTGTTTCAATTGATATTATTATTCGAAAACGTTATATTATTGTATCCACAGCCATTGGCTATCATAAATCTGAAAACGTAATACTCCTAATCACAGCCTCGTGCTATCTCAATTATTAAACCAAAAACGGTGCCTCATCATATAAATTGCTTGATATTGCTGTTGTTGTTTCGCTGTTTGTCACAATTGAGTACTCTTGACCTTGATTTAATCAAGAACACAAAGAAGGAATAGAGAGTACGTGAGGGAGAGACATTCACAAATACAAAAAAGAAATACAAAAAAAAAAAGAGAGAAAAAAGTGAGCAAGAGAGTTTTATTACTAACCAAAGAAAAAGTATGTCTAATTTTGCAGGTAATGGAGGAGAGTCCCCTAGGACGGCAGCCTACCTACAGTCCCTTCATGAAATTCATGAACAATTTAGAACCCTCCAACAACAAATGGAGGAAATGCGGGTTCAGAACCAAAGACGCCGAAACATCGACTCTAGTGATTCTGAAACCGAGAGGAGAAGGAGACGGAGAGAAAGGAGGCATGATGGAGGTCATAGGAGAGATGATCGGTTGGAAGGCATCAAGGTTAAAATCCCTACATTCATGGGGATGAATAACCCTGAGGCTTACTTGGAGTGGGAACTCAAAATCGAACAAGTGTTCGAATGTCACAACTATACCGAAGAAAAGAAAGTCAAGGTGGCAGCACTCGAGTTCAAGGAATATGCTATGGTCTGGTGGGATCAACTCCAAAAAGAGAGGAGGCGATGCGGTGCTGAACCAGTAGACAATTGGGATGAGATGAAGGTAATAATGCGAAAGAGGTTTGTTCCGGCATCCTTTCAACGGGATATCCATAACAAACTTCAGCGGCTGACCCAAGGTACCAAGTCTGTAGACGAGTACTTTAAAGAGATGGAGTTGGCTCTGTTAAGATCTAACTTTCATGAGGATCGTGAAGCTACAATGGCACGTTTCCTTCATGGGTTAAATCAAGACATCCAGGATGTGGTAGAGTTACAACCTTATGTGGAGCTGGAGGATCTGGTCCAACAAGCCATTAAGGTGGAACAACAACTGAAGAGGAGGAAATCAAAATACTCCTCCAACTCAAAATTCCAGTCTTCGGGGTGGAAGGATAGAAACAAGAAGGAGGGCCCTAATCCTAAGGAGGCCGTGAGCTCTTCCCAAGGGAAGAAGCCCATGGAAAATACTACTCGGAGTCGGGAGGTCAAATGCTTCAAATGTCTTGGGCATGGTCACATAGCTTCTCAATGCCCAACCAGAAGGACCATGGTGATGAAAAATGGAGTGGTGGAATCTCAATCCGAGACTTCAAGTTCTGAGGAGAGTGAAGAAGATGCCCATGTTCCAGATGGAGACTTACTCATGGTGCGGAGGCTCTTAGGGAGTCAAGTAAGAGAAGATGAGGAGAGTCAAAGGGAGAACATCTTCCACACTAGATGTTTGGTACAAGGGAATGTTTGTTCCCTAATCATTGATGGTGGCAGTTGTGCTAATGTGGTAAGCACAAGGTTGGTTTCTAAACTTAACCTTGTGACGAGGACCCACCCAACTCCTTACCGACTACAATGGCTAAGCGAGGTTGGAGAAATGATTGTGAATCAGCAAGCTGAGATCCCCTTTTCTATAGGGAAGTATGAGGATTCGGTCCTCTGTGATGTGGTTGTAATGGAGGCAAGCCATATGCTACTTGGCAGGCCTTGGCAGTATGACCGGAAAGCCATTCATGATGGCTTCTCCAATAAATATACCTTTATGCATTGTAACAAGAAAATTGTATTATCACCCTTGTCCCCAAGGCAAGTAGGTGAAGATCAAAAAAAGTTGAAAGAAAAGATGGATCGAGAAAAAAAAGAAGAAAAAGAAAAAAGAAACGATCCAGAAAAAAAGAATGAAAAAGAAAAAAATATTGAAAAAGAAAAAAAGAAGGAAAAAGAAAAGAATGAAAAAAAAGATGAGAAGAAAAAGAAAAGCTTTATGGCTTCCAAAGGGGAAGTAAAGGGTGCTATCCTTACAAGACAACCCATTTACTTACTCATTGGACAACAATTTTGTTTGAATACTAACTCTAATGTTGTTGTGCCTGATGCTGTTAAAAGTTTTCTGCAGGAATTTGAGGATGTATTTCCTCAAGAGGTCCCACGTGGCCTCCCACCTTTAAGGGGAATTGAGCATCATATTGATCTCATCCCCGGAGCATCTTTGCCCAATAGGCCTGCCTATCGGAGCAACCCTCATGACACTCATGAGATACAAAAGCAAGTTGAGGAACTGATGCAGAAAGGATGGGTACAGGAAAGCATGAGTCCTTGTGCTGTCCCTGTCATCCTTGTACCCAAAAAGGATGGGTCCTGGAGAATGTGTACTGATTGTAGAGCCATCAACAACATTACGGTAAAGTATCGTCACCCTATCCCTAGACTTGATGATTTGCTGGATGAATTATATGGTGCCTCTGTTTTTACTAAAATTGATCTAAAAAGTGGGTACCATCAAATTAGAATAAGGGAAGGGGATGAATGGAAAACTGCTTTTAAAACCAAGTTTGGGTTGTATGAGTGGTTAGTTATGCCTTTTGGGCTAACTAATGCACCCAGCACATTTATGCGATTAATGAATCATGTTTTAAAAGAGTTTTTGGGAAAATTTGTGGTTGTCTATTTCGATGACATATTGATATACAGTAAAACTATGCATGATCACTATGAGCACCTCCGAGAGGTCTTACTTGTTTTGAGAAAAGAAAAATTGTATGCCAATATTGAGAAATGCTCTTTTTGTGTGGACCATGTCATTTTTCTGGGCTTTCTGATAAATGCCCAAGGGGTCCATGTTGATCAAGAAAAGATCAAGGCCATACAAGAATGGCCCACCCCCAAAACTGTCACTGATGTTAGAAGCTTCCATGGCTTGGCTAGCTTCTACCGACGTTTTGTTAGGGACTTCAGTACCCTAGCTGCACCTTTAAATGAGGTTGTGAAAAAGAACGTTGGATTCAAATGGGGTGAGAAACAGGAAGAAGCCTTTAAGAGGCTTAAGGAAAAATTAACACATGCACCCATTCTTGCATTACCTAATTTTGCTAAATCTTTTGAAATAGAATGTGATGCTTCTAATGTGGGTATTGGAGCTGTGTTGATGCAGGAAGGCCACCCTGTGGCCTATTTCAGTGAAAAGTTAGGTGGACCCATGCTGAACTATTCCACCTATGATAAGGAGTTGTATGCCTTGGTAAGGGCATTACAAACATGGCAGCACTACCTCCTCTCTAAGGAGTTTGTCATACATAGTGACCATGAGTCACTAAAATACCTCAAGGGGCAAGGTAAGTTGAATAAAAGACATGCTAAATGGGTTGAATTTCTGGAACAGTTCCCTTATGTTATAAAACATAAAAAGGGAAAGGCCAATACTGTGGCCGATGCCTTATCAAGAAGGCACAATTTGCTGGCAACCCTAGAAACCAAACTTCTTGGTTTCGAACACATAAAAGATTTGTATGCTGATGATGCTGAACTTTCTGAATTGTTTAATAAATGTGAACATGTGGCTGTTAATGGATATTATAGGCAAGATGGTTTCCTTTTCAAGGAAAATCGCTTATGTTTGCCTAAGGTATCCATTAGAGACTTGCTTGTTAAGGAGTCTCATGAAGGGGGTCTAATGGGCCACTTCGGGGTCCAAAAGACCTTGGACATATTAAAGGAACATTTTTATTGGCCTCATATGAGGAGGGATGTCCAAAAATTATGTGAAAATTGTATTATTTGTAAACGGGCCAAAACTACGAGTATGCCTCATGGGCTTTATACTCCCTTGCCCGTACCTGATAATCCTTGGATAGACTTGTCAATGGATTTTATTGTTGCACTCCCACGCTCTAAGGCTGGGAAAGATTCAATCTTTGTAGTGGTAGATAGATTTTCGAAAATGGCACATTTTATTCCATGTAAAAAGATTGATGATGCGACACATATTGCTGATTTGTTCTTCAAGGAAGTGGTATGACTACATGGTCTATCACGAAGTATTGTAAGTGATAGGGACACTAAGTTCCTTAGTCATTTCTGGAGAATCTTGTGGGGAATGCTTGGGACTAAACTCCTCTTTTCCACCACGTGCCACCCCCAAACATATGGCCAAACTGAAGTTGTGAACAGAACTCTAACCACCCTGTTGAGGGCAATAATTAAAAAGAATATAAAGAGTTGGGAAGAGTGCTTGCCCCATGTTGAATTTGCTTATAATCGGGCCACTCATAGTACCACTAGAATGTCACCATTTGAGATTGTGTATGGATTTCAACCACTAACCCCTCTTGATTTATTACCTGTGCCTAACTCTTCTATGTTGCAGCATAAGGATGGGAAGTCTAAAGCGGACTATGTGAAGAAGATCCACGAAAAAGTCAAGGCCCAAATAGAACATAAAAATGAGGGCTATGCTAAACAAGCCAACAAGGGCCGAAAGGAGATCATCTTTGAACCCGGAGACCTAGTATGGGTCTATATGAGGAAGGAGAGGTTTCCTGCACAAAGGAAATCCAAACTCCAACCTAGAGGAGATGGACCATTTCGTGTCTTGGAGAGAATCAACAACAATGCTTATAAACTAGACCTCCCAGGTGAGTTAAGAAGATCCACGAAAAAGTCAAGGACCAAATAGAACATAAAAATAAGGGCTATGCTAAACAAGCCAACAAGGGCCGAAAGGAGATCATCTTTGAACCCGGAGACCTAGTATGGGTCTATATGAGGAAGGAGAGGTTTCCTGCACAAAGGAAATCCAAACTCCAACCTAGAGGAGATGGACCATTTCGTGTCTTGGAGAGAATCAACAACAATGCTTATAAACTAGACCTCCCAGGTGAGTATGGAAACATTAGTGCCACATTTAATGTTGCTGATCTTTCTTTGTTTGATGCAGGTGAAGAAGATATTGCTGAATCAGATTCGAGGTCGAATCCAGTCCAAGAAGGAGGGGATGATGTGACCCTACCTAGGGCATACAATGAAGAGGATCTAATTGGGCTTGGAGGGCCCATGACTCGGTCCAAGAGCAAGAAGGCTCATCAAACTCTCAATCAACTCATCAAAGGAGTACTTGAAGATTCAAGGCCCAACACGGAGATCAAGCCCATCAATTTCTCCATATTCATAGAAATTCCCCAAGTTGGCCACGGCCAAGGAGGGCTTGATTAAGGCATGCTTTAGCTGATTTAATAAAGTGAGGGATTAACACCCTCACTAGTATTTAAGAACTTGATAGTTACCTATTTTACTTTGGAACTTTTATTAGGAATTAAAATAAATATGGCCGAAATTACCTTATTAAATGGCCATTAGGAACTTGTAATCCAGGTTTGAATTCCTTTCCTTATGGGAGGACTTGAAGATGGCATGCAACCAGCAAGGAATTAAAGGAAATCTTTCCTTATGAAGAGCATGAAGGGGGGCGTGTAATTCCAAGGGAAATCAGCCTCAAATCAAAGAATATCACCTCCTTAATTGAGCAACATCATTATGGAAACAATTCAAAAGGTTACCAAAGAGAGAGTGCACGTGTGGCTCAAAAGAAGGAAACAAATTGAAAGTTTCCATACTTGTTCCAATTTTCAAATCAAATCAGATTAGGAACAAGTATGCCAATTAGGAAAGAATTTTCAAATGCAAACTCCTCCTTTAAAGAAGACTACACGTGAGAAATTGAAGATGAATCAAGGAGGGTGAACCTTGTGCTAAAAAGGGTGAACCTTGTCCTAAAAAAGGCTGGATACATCACACAAAACAAGCTGCCATATATGGAAAGAGCAATCTGAGTGCATCAAGAGTTTTAAGACCATTTCACACGTTTTCTTTGTTTGAATCAAGGCTTGAAT
>NW_017721837.1:0-242 GCF_001865875.1 Lupinus angustifolius | reverse complement strand
TGATGTGAGATTTCATAAGATCAGAGAGTTGGTAGCTTGTGGGCAAACACTATTGCAGAAGGTTCACACTTCAGAAAATGCAATTGATATGTTAACCAAACCAGTTACCGTGGACAAGTTCAGACATTGCCTGAGCTTGTTGAACATTCACTGATGATGGACTATGGAGCGCCCCCAACCCAATGGTGGAAAATGGAGATTGATGATATTCACCAAGGTGGAGATTGATGATATTCACCAAG
>NW_017721836.1:0-39899 GCF_001865875.1 Lupinus angustifolius | reverse complement strand
TGTAAACCTATTGTAATAAGGAGAAGAATAGTAAAACACTAATCCTTATTCTCTAATAATATATAGTGGTAGCCGCTCAACGCTCCCGGGGACGTAGGCACAATTGGCTGAACCTCGTTACCAAATCTCTTGTGTTATTCTCTTGTCTCTATACTCTTTACTATTTGATTGTTCGCTTGTTCCCAACACACTAGTATGTCACTATTCAATAATTCTAAAATAAGGTTATTAATTATAGCCAAAAACGAAAACACCTCACAAAATGAGGTCGTTTTGAGATTTGCAATTTTAAAAAAAAAAAAAAAAACTTGACTCCCCGGTTCAACTAAGAACTGACCGAATCACCAGTTTTTATGTAATCCGATCGAGTCAAATCAGTTCTTCCCGCTTTCTGTGCATAAATGATATGATACATGGCTCAGACCGGTTTAAAGGTCGGTTCCCGGTCAGAGCCCGGTTTTCACAACTATGCTATGAATATATACATGGTCCATAAAGTCCAAACACGTCTAACTTATGAACTAGTATAAGTACAATAGCTCAATTTCTATAATCAAGCTGTGGGATGTGCACTCAGGTCACAAAAAGGCTTATTCTCGTTGAGTAGTATATGTGCTTGTAGCTTCCACTACAACATTTCTAATAAAACCATTGTCCTAATAATATATATGCACTATTCCATTTTACATTTTTTCCAATAAATTTACCGAGTGTAAGATTTTTTTACATTACCATTACATTATTTATATTTAATTATCATTGACTCTTAAATATAAGTAATACATATATGATAGAATAATGTACTCATTTTATAAATTTTTGCAAGCATGAACATTACACTCTTTCTGATAAAAAAATGTATGCACTCACAGTGTAAAATTTTTACACTACCATTATATTATTAATCATTCATATTTAATAATAATTGATTATTAAACATACTTAATATAAATAAATGTGAGTGCTGGATATAAATTTTTACCGTGATTTGTTTAATTTTTGTTTTAGTCCAAAGCAATTTCTAATTGCTTTTTAGGCCTTTGGTACTGGTTCATCATATTATGTTTAACGGGTGAGTATCATCTTCAACATTAGATAGGAGTATGCATCAACAAAAAAAAAAGTCAAGATGATGTGACATTATAATCCCTTATATATAATCGTATGACATTGTTATTCTTAAATACATGCATACAAGTAACAACTTCCTCTTCGGTACCCATGGTGTATTATTTTTTTATTTTACTCCCTTGTTATCTTCCTCAAGGTATTAGAACACAATTATTCTATTGATGTCTTTCTAATGTTTTCCATCTTCTTCTTTATGTATCATCAATCCTCCTCAATTGTGCATTCTTGCAGTTTGATCTACTGAGAAGAGGATCATGTCGAGTTCAGGTAAAGAAATGCAAGTGATGTTTTCTTGGAAGTTGCCAAGAAATGCTTCTTCTTGCATCTTCTGGTGTGAGGCCAATTTTCTGTTTCGTGTGCCAAACCATGATGATGTTGTGTGTTGAAGCATGTGAACCATGATTTTGAGAATCATTTTCTTAACATTTTGTTGATTCACTTTGCTTCTTACTTGGGTGATTTTTATTACCAAATATGGTTCTACCTTTCAGATGAATTAAAGAAGGTTTCAGTTACTAATGATTCTACTGACCCTCCTCTCCTCAAGAAGATGGCAATTTCATCATACCTCAAAATTTCACTCTTGGAATTCCTGGTTATAGCTGTGGGACACCATTCCAAGTCCCACCAACCAAGATTACCAAAGATGGAAAACGATGGACACAAGTCTTAGATACGTGGAATGTGACCTGCATGTACTCTCAGTTTCTAGCATCACGTGCACCAAAATGTTGTGTCTCCTTGTCATCATTCTATTATAGCCCCATTGTACCTTGCCCTACATGCAGCTGCAATTGCCAAGGCCTGTCAGGAGCAAATTGTGTCAATGATGATAAGAGTCCTCTTATGTCGAGTTTGCCACAAGGAAGAGGAGCAGTATTCCCATGAATATGATGGCATAATTTCTTCCATGACTTTAAACATACCATAGCTGCTTTTCTTGAACCTCAAGCGTTTTCGTCCACACGTTCCCATTACTGTGTTGCTTCCATCTCTTTCTTTAATCTCTCCTAAAAAGAAAATGGAGATTTTTACACTCATATCAATTTCAAAGGCAACATTTGATCTAGATGATTATTGGAGGATCGTGGAGATTCTGCATAAAAGGTTCCTTAAATTTTAAAAGAATAATTTTGAGCACATGTTGATAGTGAAAGTGAACGTTTGAGATTTTTTGATTCGCTGAGTGTTGATTATTATTTTCAAATCACTTCCTCCATTTATGGCAATATATTGGATTTCAACATAGTGAAAAAGATGAAATGACTTTATTGATTGAGAATGAATATTAATTGATTGATAACAATGAATAACTTTCTTATATAGGAAAGAAACTAGGAAACCCAACTAACCTAACTAACCTAACTAACTAACATAATAATAGAAAAACTAAAAAGGGTAAAAGGGCTTTATATAACAATAGCCCAATAGCCCAATAGAATAAAACACAATACCCTCTCTCAAGCTGGAGAATGTATATTCTGTATGCCCAACTTGTTAAGCATATGACAAAATAAGCTTGGTTCCAAAGCCTTTGTAAATAAATCAGCCACATGTTCTTTAGAAGAAATAGGTAATAAGATGAAAATATTATTCTTTAAGTATTCACGAGTAATATGACAATCAATATCAAGATGTTTCATACGGTCATGAAAAACTGAATTTGCCGCAATATGCCTTGCGAATTGACTACCACATTAAAGAACTACTGTCTTTTTAAAAAACACACGTAAATCAATTAGTAAGTATGTAAGCCATTGTACTTCACAAGAAGCAAAGGCAAGGGCTCTATATTCATCTTCAGAAGAGGACCTCAAAACTGTATTTTTTTTCTTGGATTTCCAAGAAACGAAGGATGTTCCCAAGAACATACTAAATGCAGAAATGGATCGTCTAATGTCTAGGCAATTAGTCTAGTCAGAATCACTGAATCCAGTGAGATGAAGAGAATAAGAAGATGAGTAAATCAAACATTTACTAGGAGAACCTTTTAAATATCTCAGTTTGCGAGTCAAGGCTTTGTAGTGCAGGGAAGTAGGGGCTGCCATGAACTGGCTGAGTTGCTGGACAACAAAGGTAAATTTAGGACGAGTGTTTGTGAGGTAAAGAACATGACCTACCAATTGTCTATATAAAATAGGGTCCAAGAATGGAGGACTGTCATCTTGGTGGAGAGATTGACCCTTGATCATAGGAGTTTGAACTGGTTAAGAGTGTAGGAAACCTGTGTCAAAAAATAAATCAAGAGTATATTTGCGTTGATAGAGAGTGATGCCTTGTTGTGAGTGAGCAACTTCTAGGCCAAGGAAGTATCTCATGAGACCAAGATTTTTTATCTTAAAAGTAGCGTGTAAGTAATCTTTAACGTGAGCAATTTCAGTGGGTTGTTACCAACAAGAATAAGATCATCAACATAAATCACAAGAGCAGTAAAACCAGAGTCATTATGCTTGGTAAATAATGAATGATCATGATGCGATTGTATATAATCTAGAGATAATAGAGAAGAAGATAGTTTGGCAAACCATTGCCTACTAGCATGTTTTAAACCATACAAAGATTTATTTAGTTTGCAAACATGATTAGGAATGGTAGAGGTGACCCTTGTGAGAGTGTCATATAAACTTCTTTATTTAAATCAAGTGCATATTGTCAAAGTGTTGCACTATTAGATTGCCTATGTTTTGATGATGACAAAGATTTAGTGAAAGCTTGAAGATGACTCAACAAATCAACATGTCATGGACTCAAGGATCTCATATCTAGAATAGGTTCTACAAGAGTCACTTTTAGAGTCTTAGATGTGTGTCCTAGATATTAAGTCTAGGTTAGGTAAAACTAGGTGCAATTCTCACAAGTCTTAAAAACAATCAAATCATTTAAATGAGACATGCCATCTAGATTATTATATGTCCATGCATTAATCATACATATTATATGTGCATCTTAAGCATAATATATTGGTAAAATATGTATAGTTGATAAGCATAACATATAAGTAGTTTACCATTTTACAATTTAGGTGAAAAACATGCCAGATAATCGATTAAGGAAGGAGTTAACCGATTAACGTGAATTCAGTATTAACAGATAACTGAATACCTGAAAACAATTATTCTCAACAACCCGTTAATCGATTAAAAGGGCACTTAATCGATTAACTGGGTCTTAGAAATGATTTCTATGTAAAGTGTGTTTTTAGGTCTTGCATCAAGAGATCATTTTCATTTTAGAATTGCTAAGTTGCATATTTTTTGTTCTCATTTGTGTCATTTTAGGCAGAGAGACATGCATTGTGAGATAGTGAGAGATAATATCATGTTTAGGGTTTAATTGTAATCTAATTCTGATCTAATTGCATGAGATTAATGTGTTAACCTTTGCTATCTTTTCTTTCATTTCTTTAGAAGAATTCTAGGATAGAAATTCTCTGTTTTCGCACATCAATTAACTCATATATATTCATGCTTACTTGTGAGTCTTGTATAGGGTTTGTAGCTGAGTTTTAATTGTGATATTTTGAGCTACATTTTGCTTGATAATACTCTGTTTTTGTACTATTTTTATGTTGTAATAAGGGAAGTCGTCTCTTGGTGTCGTACCACCAAAGAGACTCAGTGAGTCTTCAACAAGACTTAAATGTCTTGAGTTTAGAACGTTTTCTTGGTTGTGGATAGATCGTAAGAAAGGTTTTCTTAGGCGATTAGGTGAGTTAAACCAAGAAATTGGGTTCTTGGATTCAAGAAGGGAACATCTAAGTTTGTGTATTGGAAGTGTGCATGTAAAAATACATTCGTTTCAATATTAGTGAAGAAAATCTCCTGAGATCAGAAGGGGAGGTCTGGATATAGTTTGCAAGTGGACCCGCAAAAAGAACCAGGATAAAATTCCTTGTTGCATGCTTTTTCTATCCTTAATCTCTTTACTTTTCAAGTTTTAATATTGCCTAATTTTAGCTGATAATTTGAATATTGTAAAATTGTCATATTGAGTTTAATTATTTTCAAGTATATTTGCTTTATCTGTATCTGATTATCAATGAGTGACTGATCAATAAGCCACTTCGCAACTTGCTGTTTTCTTTGAGTTAATCGATTAATACAGAGTGTTAATCGATTAACTGGGGATGTTTTCCAAAATAGGGCTTCGGTGCAAAAAGTGGTAATTGGTATCCGTCACACCTATTCAACCCCCTTCTAGGTGTGCTTTGTCCACTGATACCTAACAAGTGGTATCAGAGCTAGTACGACGTGCTAGCTCAACCGCATACGCGTGATGCTTAAGGGAAAACAAATGGGTTCGACCAACCCCTTTGGCGGTGATGGCGCATCCATTAACCGCCCTCCCGTATTCAGTAGCGAGGGATACGCCTACTAGAAAGTCTGGATGAAGATATTTATTGAAGCCATTGACTCGGATAGTTGGGAATTCGTAGTCAACGGGCCTTTCGTCCCAATGAATTTAGTGGACGATGAACCGAAAGAAAAACCTAAGAGTCTATGGACCAATGATGAATGTAAAAAGGTTTAATATAACCTACGTGCTAAAAATATCATCACATCGGTCCTATCATATGATGAGTTCTTTCGGGTTTCATAGTGTCAAAGGGCCAAAGAAATGTGAGACACTTTACAAGTGGCTCACGAAGGCAATAGCGAAGTCATGCGTGCCAGGATGAATGCCCTGACACATGAATACGAGCTTTTTCTTATGTTGCCAAGTGAATCTATAGGCGACATGCAAAAGTGATTCACACACATAGTAAACCATTTAGTTGCTCTAGATAATTTTTTTTATCAAAAGAGAACTGACTAATAAAGTTTTGCGTTGTCTTCATAGGAGATGGCAACTTAAAGTAATAGCTATCATGGAATCCAAGGATCTTGACTCCATGCCTTTGGAAACATTGTTTGGAAAGCTTCAAGAGCATGAGATGGAACTTGGACGCTTGAGGATGCATGAGGAATCAGACTGCAAAAAGAAAGGCATATCTTTTAAAGCAACAAAGTCTCAACCTATTGAAGAGAAAGAAGATGTTGAGTCTGATTCAGACATTAATGATAAAATGTTGAGCCTTCTCGTACAGAAATTCGAGAAATTCTTAAATAAATGAGGCTTTAAACGTTTTTAGAAGAAAGAAGCGTGTGAGTCAACTAGAAAAGGCAAAGGTAACAAAGAGCGCTTCACCGGCCACAAATTTGGTAAGCCAGAACACATGAGATTTCAATGTCCTACTTACCTCAAGAAAGTTGATTCGGAAAAGAGCACTCCTCTGGACTTCAAGTCAAAGAAAGCTTACATAGTTTGGGACGTACCAGAGGAGGATACGCCATCAAGCACCTCAGATGAAGAGGAGACTACCAAGCTATGCTTAAAGACTAGAACAAATAAAGCTTGTGACTCAGATTCAAAGGAGATAAACAATGAGATATACTCTGATACCCCATCTTATTCTTCTGATGATTCACCTCCTTATGAGGACTTATATAATGCTTATGTCGAAAGCAGGTAATCCTTCTAAAATGAATAGAAAATAGTTTTGTTACAAAAAGAATTAGATGAGCTAAAACTTGAAAATGAAACTTTAGATATAATATTTTCTTGTAATATACATGCAATTTCTCTAATGATAATTTATGTCAATCAACTGTCTGTGAATCGTGCGAAGCTTTAAAAAATGAGAATTTGAAGCTTAATGAAAAACTCACAAAATTCACAGAAAGTCAAAATCAATTAGACACTATGCTTAGTCAAACTAGAAATGTTGGTGACGACTAGGATATATTTCCCTTATGTGTAAGAGAAGACCATATAGGAGACTTGTAACTCGGCCTAATAAGAAATTTTATGATAAGAAAGTTCCAACATGCTTCTATTGTGACACACATGACCACACTTCCTACTCTTGCTATATCAGGAAGTATGATATACTTAGTGGTGTATATGTTTGGATGAAAAAGGGAGATAACTCCCTGGTTACTAACAGAAAAGGACCCAATATAAATTGGGTACCTGAAAAAGACAAGTGATCATTTTTGCAGGTATGTCTACGAGCACATGGATAACATTGGTATCTTGATAGTGGATGCTCGAGACATATGACATGAGATAGATTAAAATTCCTAGATCTATCATTGAAAGAAAAAAGGTTTGTCACGTATGGAGACAATAACAAATGAAGCATACTTGGTTTGGGACAATTGGCAATTTAACTCAGGTAGTGATTGAGAATGTAGTATATGTTGAAGGCCTGGAGCACAACCTATTGAGTATCAACCAACTCTGTGACAAAGGTAATCGTGTATCTTTTGACTCTGAATGTTGCATAATCCGTGACAATTTATCTAATAGGGTCAAATTTTTCGGACATCGTATCAACAACATTTATATGGTTAACCTAGAAGATGTCACGATGTTATTTTGAAAAAACAAATTCTAAAGAAAATGATATATGACTTTGGCATAGGCGCGTCGCTCATATTCATGTAAAACATCTAGATAAACTGTCTAAAAATAATTTGGTTGAGGGTCTACAAAAACTTGATTGTAGAACTCATGAAACTTGTGATACTTGTCAAAAATGTAAACAAGTTAAAAACTCTTTTGGTAAAAAGAATATAATATCCACAACAAGACCTCTGGAGCTTCTCCATGTGAACTTGTTTAGACCTTAACAAAAATTAGTTTTGGTGGTAGTTTCTATGCTTTGGTAATTGTTGATGATTTCTCTAGATTCACATGGACAATATTTTTATCTTCTAAGAGTGATGCATTCAAATCTTTCAAAAATCTTGCCTAACAAATTCAAAATTAGTTTAATCTTAAAATTGTATTCATTCGATCTGATCATGGTGGCGAGTTTGAAAACCACATGTTTGATGAATTTTGTAATAAACATGGTATCATGCATTAGTTCTCGGCTCCTCGTACCCCTCAGCAAAATGGAGTTGTTGAGAGGAAGAATCGAGTTCTAGAGGAGCTTGCTAGAACCATGCTAAACGAAAGCAAGATTCCTCAGTACTTTTGGGCTAATGCAGTGCATACTGCTTGCTATGTGATACATCGTACACTCTTGAGGCCTACTTGTTTGAAAACTCCTTATGAACTTTTAAAAGGTCGAAAAGTTAATATTGCTCATTTTCATGCTTTTGGATGTAAATGCTTTATTTTAAATAATGGAAAAAGAGCGCTAGGAAAATTTGATTCAAAAGCATATGACTGTATATTTTTAGTGTACTCATTGCATAGTAAAGCTTATCGAGTGTTTAATAAATATTCCATGCAAGTAGAAGAGTTTGTACATGTTCATTTTGATGAATCTTCTCCAAAAGAGAAGAGAAATGTATTTTCTGAAGATGTTGTAGGTGCTTTAGAAGAAGCATACTCTAAGGATATGGACCAGGACAAAGAACAACAAGCAGAGCAAATTGGCCAAGATGAGCATCAGGACATGCCAATCGCGTGGAAAACTAAGAAAAATCATCCACTTGACAAAGTTATAGGTGATATCTCTACGAGGGTGGTAACTCGTAGTTCTTTATGTTATTTTTGTAACTTTGCTGCTTTCGTATCCTAAATCGAGCCAAAGACCATCGATGAGGCCATTGAGGATGTGCACTAGAGTATAGTTATGCTAGAGTTAAACCAGTTCGAGTGCAATAATGTATGGGACTCGGTCCCTAAGCCAAAAGAACATCCAGTGATTGATACTAGATTGGTCTTCCAAAATAAACTAGATGAATCTTGTTTGATCATTAGAAATAAGGCATGCTTAGTGGCCAAAGGCTACAACCAAGAGGAAGGCATCGATTATGTTGAGACCTACGCTCCTATAGCCAGATTAGAGGCCATTAGGATTCTTTTATCCTTTGCATCGATTATGAACTTTAAGCTCTTTCAAATGGATGTTAAGAGCGCCTTTCTCAATGGTTACATTCAAGAGGAGGTGTATGTTGATCAACCTCTCGGCTTTGAAAATTTTAAATGTCTGGACCATGTATATAAGCTCAAGAAGGCTCTCTATGGCCTGAAACAGGCTCCTATAGCTTGGTATGACAGATTGAGCTCTTTCCTTTTGGAAAAAGCGTTCGTGAGGGGAATAGTTCATACTACCCTCTTTATCTGTAGATTTAGATGATCATGTATTATTAGTTCAAATATACGTTAATGATATAATTTTCGAATCTACTAATGACATTCTTTGTAAAAATATTCTGATATGATGCAGGGAGAATTTGAGATGTTGATGATGGATGAGCTGACTTTCTTCCTTAGGATACAAATTAAACAAATGGAAAATGATATCTTTATTCATCAATCAAAATATTGCAAGGAGTTAGTCAAAAAGTTCGATATGGAAAAATGTAAAGAAACCTATACACATATAGCATTCGCTTGCTATTTGGACAAAGATGAAAAGGGAAAAGCTATTGAGGTAACAAAGTATCGAGGGTGTGAACACTCAATTTTGTCCGGCCGAAAATACTTTTTTAAAAAATCAAAATACTTTTTAAGTAAATAAAGAGCCATTTATTTGAGGAATTTTTGCATTGAATTTAAATGTCTCAAAAAAATTGTTAATTGAGCATTGAGACCATTTCTAAAATGATTAGTGACCACTTGTTGGTCACATAATGGCATAAAATAAACCAAATTTTCGTTTGGCATAATTAAATAAAAATAAAATTGTGTTTGAAATATTGCTTGCGATTTTTTGAAAATCAAATGATTGTTTGTTGTTTATTTAAAGGTAATACAACAACGTTAAGATTTTTTAGAGTCATTATAGAGTTTCTACCAAAAAATGATTTTCATCACTTATTAGAAGGGGTCGAATAAATATTTTGTGCTCACTCTTGAACATTACAATAGTTTTATGAACCTATAAAAATTATTATGGTATTGTTATGGTAAAAACAAAGATGTATTCTAGGTATCATAATAATTAATTCAGATTTTAAGTTGGGAGCCAAAAATAAGTTTGAGATTCTATCTTAAAATGCAATAAAGATGTATAAAGTTTATTTTTCGAATCTCCTTGATTATCTCTTGGAATTAGTATTTTTTTGAAGCATGTGCAAAAATTAGCATTAAGTAGTGATGGAAATCAGACTTCCAATTGAGAATTAATAAGGAAATAAAATCAAATCTCAACATTGATTCCATCCTATGAATTAATGGGTAGTCTTGGATATAAAAAGAGAAAATCACACCATTTTTTCTTTCCTAACAAATCACAATCCATTAAAAAATTATTCATTCTCAAAAAAATCTTCCATCAATTATACATTCTAAAAGACCCTTCATCCATCATCATCTATTTCCAAAAACCCTCCATCCGCAATCCCAAAAAAACTCTCATACACAACGAATTCATATCATCCACAGCAATCCCGAAATCTCCCACACCCAACCACCCATCAACTCACTCATCAATTTCTCATTCATCTTTTACTCAACCACAAATCCACAGGAATTTCATCCAAAATGTCTTTCATCCATCATTTATTCCTAATAATTCTCTACCATTCTCTCAACAAAAAATATACTCATCAATCATTTTCTTTCCTAAACATCATCTTCCACGCACGATCATAAAAAAACAACTATCTTCAACCAAAAAACAATAATCCAAGATATTCCATACAAAAAAATGAGAAAAAAACACAAAGAAACTCGGGAGAAATTATAATTGTATTAGAATACATTGTAGAGAAGTTTCAATTACATGTCAAAGTCATGTCTCTGAGTTTGGTTTTGCACACAAACTTCCTACATGTCTCCTCGAGATTTGTTAAACTTTTTTGCACCACTTTTCTTGAGAGTTGCAACATTTCATTGTTGTTGGAATCAACATGAGATTTATGTCATTTTCATTACTTTCTTTTATAGTAGTTTTATTTTTCTTTTCAATAATTGTATTAGTAATAATAATTATCATGATTGTAACATATAACTATAACTACATCAAAAAAATAAATATATAAACAATACACTATTTGCATACACACTACAATATTCTTTTTAATAAATATTTAATTTTGAAGTAAAATAGGTAATTAATTAGTTTCTCACCATATATCAATTGAAAACTTTTTCAAAATATATATAAAACAAAGATCTATGAGTGAATAAAAAATAAAATCACATTACCACAATTTTAAGATATGAGATGCAGTATTGGACGTAAGGGCTATGCTTCGCTCATAAATAAAAAAACAAAAATGGAATTTATTAACTAAGTTTTAATATGAGATGCGGTATCAGATGTAAGGGCTATACTTCACTAATTTTTGAAAAATAATAATTTAAACCTTACTTCTTTTAAGAAATAAAATCAACCCAACAAACAAACTTTTTCTACTCAAAGAACTACGTAGTCTTGATTCCCAAAAGGGGTAGTAGGACCAAGATCACTCCTGTTAGACATAATAATAAAATAAAGTTTTTTTGTTGGTAAAAATATAATAGTAACATAATTAATAATCTATGCAATACAGTAGGGTACCATTCAAACGAGCAACTAGGATGTTAATATTTTCCCTAGTGTGTAATCGACTCCCGAACTTGGATATCAAAGTCCAAGGCCCAATGCAATTGAGCCAAAAGGTTTTCTACATTTTTTGACTGGAAAAAATGTAGTGGCGACTCTAATGAGGTCGTGCAACCGAAAATCAAGGCGCGACAAAGGGATAATTGGCTCATTATTATATTTGACTGCGAGCCCCCCGATATTATGTTTAGTGTTTGCATGTGTGCTCGATTTCAAGAATTACCTAAAGATTCACATTATAGTATTGTTAAACGTATCATGACATATTTAAAAGGAACAATAAATATGAGATTATGGTATCCTAGGGATACCTCATTATCCTTGGTAGGGTATTCCAATTCCGACTTTGCTGGATGTAAGCTGGATTGGAAGAGCACTAGTGAGACTTGTCACTTATTAGGCAGTTCCTTAGTTACATGGCATAGTAAAAAGCAAGTATGTGTTGCTTTGTCCACCGCCGAAGCATAATACATTACCGCTGGTGTGTGTTGCACTCAAATCCTATGGATGAAGCAACAACTTAAGGACTTTCGTCTTAAACTAGAAAAGATCCCCATTAAATGTTATAATACAAGTGCCATAAACTTATCCAAGAATCCCATTTTGCATTTGAGAACCAGACATATAGAAATTAGACATCATTTCTTGCGTTATTATATTGAAAAGGGCGATTGTGTGCTTGAATTTGTTGAAACTACTAAGCAATTAGCTGATATTTTCACCAAGCCCCTCTCACGAGATACTTTCTATGTTCTTCGAAGAGAACTTGGAATCCTTGATAAAACATATCTTGATTAAAATCGTCTAACTCTTTATTATGTGCTTCGTATGCTAAATGTCTAATATGCTTCAAAATGAATATTTGTTGAATGCATCTTAGTCCTAATATGATCCATGATATATTATAATATGCTCTATATGTATGTGTGTTTGCGTAATTTTGCTTGATATATGTTAGAAATCGTTGCATGCTTCTAAAACTCAAAAACTTTCTTCATTCTACAAATCTGATGACTGTTAATCGATTAACCATGAGTCTTAATCGATTAAAATGTGTTCCAGTAGCCAACATTTATTTTTCACGAAATTTAATCGATTAATGTCCCATTTTAATCAATTACCTAGGCTCATTTTTTCTAAAAATCTGGAATTTTAACTATGATTAATCGATTAAGTACTGCTTTTAATCGATTAACGGTAGTAGAAAAGTAGAACCAGAAGTGTGTTTGCCATTTTTTCAAAACCTCTTTATCTCCTTTTCTCTCAAAATCTCAGAGGCAACAACATAATCTGAATTCTTAGCCAAAAAGAAGAGTAAACCTCACCATCTACCCACATTGTACTTCATTTCATCTCATTCCCTCTGAAATTTGTCAAGGAAACCCCACTTTCCCATTTCCAAACCCTAAGGTTAGGTTCCCCCAAAAATCCTTCTTCAACTCGGTTCTTGTATTCAAATGGAACGAGGACAGTAAAAAAGGATTAAGACAACTACTCAACACCCATGAAGGACTCTCACTCCTACACCATCGAATCCGAATGTGGGGCAGGACCATGGAGACCCCTAGTACTCTCTCATACTACAAGAGACTCGATTGTCAAAGTTTCAGGGCAGGGAACCAACCTACATCAGGTATGTCGATCTAACCTGGATGGCAAAACAAAATTTTGAATTTACGCAAGGTATGCAAGCTCAATGAGTTGTCACTTTCTTAGAACTAAAGGGAAATATTTACCCTGCTTTAGTTAGATATAAGGATGGCAAGTATTGATCTATGGTTTTTGGAAAGTTGTTTGAGCTGAGTGAGGATATTTTCATGAATGTGGGAGGGTTATCCACCAATGGTGCTAGCATTGGTAATTGTGACTGGGTCAAGAATTCATTTGATGATGCTGAGGTTTACAAGTCTTGCTTGAGAGGTCCCCATCTGTATATCCAAGGGGAATTAACAAAAGATGGGTCATTATCTATGGAAAATAGACTATTGCACTATTAGATAACGTACATCTTAGTTCAGAGAAACACAAATCATGCACAACCCACTGTGAATGATTTAAAGTTTATGTATGTTGTTAAGGAAAATGTTATGATTAATTGGCCTGAGAGATTCTAAAGGTCATGTATAGTGTGTCGGCATCACAATCTAAGATGTTTCCCTATAGTATATTCATGTCGAGGATCATCGACTATCTGCATATTGATGTGTCTGATACCATCATGGAGTCTTCTGATAAAGATCATCTAGTTGGTGAAAGTTTGATCCACAAGATGGGTATTTACAAGTATGGAAATACTTGGCAATAACAAGAAGATTACAACACTACTGTGGATTTGGACTTATCTGGAGATGAGGATCAGGCAGGAACGGATCAGCATCATGCAGGAACTCAGGGGGAGTCGTCTGGAACAGAACCGCAGGTACCACCCTTTGGATTAGCACAGTTTAATGCAATGGAGCAAAGACTGAATAATAGAATGGATCTATATTTTTAGTCCTTGAAGGACTCTTACCATACAGACTTGGAGAAATTTGAGGAATGTCAGGTCGCCTACATTGATAACCACTATTAGTCTATGAGGAGCTTTGTTCAAAACATTGTTGAAGCACATAATGATAGGTTTTGTGCAGTTTTGTACAGAATTTGAGAAGCTGAGAGTCCTCATTCAGGGAGATGATAGTCTGACAGTTCCTGATGACAAAGACCTTCCTCCGTATCCTTAGATTAGAAGACCTTAGACCCTAGGTTGTCTTTGGTTTAGTTCTTCTATTGGCTATTTTTCATGTATTTTGGTATTTTGTACTCTTGAGACATATTTCTCTTTGTTTTTGTTTGGGCTGTAATATTTTTCATCTACTTTTGCTAAACAATTATCACTTGGTATGCATGAGATTGAACTTCAATCGTTACTGGTTTTGTACTATATAGCTTATATCATATGCATATCCATGTCATATATAGTATGAATTATGTTTAACGGTACTTGACCATGATTGGTTATCTGCATCTATTTTGTTTTATTGAGTCTGCTGTATATATGTTATAATAATAATGCTTGATCATTTCATGCTCAATTTGTAATTGTATAACCTTTCATGCAATTAACCTTGTTTATTTAATGTATTCTGTCATTTTAATCGATTAACTCATACTCTTAATTGATTAAATGCGTGTAAACATGTGCACTTGTTCAGGCTTCCTTCAACTGGTTAATTAATTGAATCCCCAAATTAATTGATTGATTACAATTTTGATTTCATTATATAACTCTTCTTACTTTTGATTAGATTAATTCGTTTATCTTTTTTATAATGTCAAAAGGGGGAGAAATGTTGTTTTGTTGTTTGATGTGAATTTGCAGGTTGTAAATAATATGAGCTTCTATTGTCCATCTATGCGCTTTAACTTTGAAATTAACAACCGTGCATTCTATGACCATCATCAAGCTATACATAAATACAAGATTTGGTGTGGAGTTTGTCATCATCAAAAAGGGGGAGATTGAAACTGCAAGTGTCAAAGTGTTGCACTATTAAATTGCCTGTATTTTGATGAATACTAGGATTCATTGAAAGCTTGAAGATGACTCAACAAATCAACATGCCACGGACTCAAGGATCTCATATATAGACTAAGTTCTTACAAGAGTCACTTTTAGAGTCTTAGATGTGTGTCCTAGATATTGAGTCTAGGTTAGGTATGAGACATGTCATCTAGATTATTATATGTTCATGCATTAATCATATATGTTATTTATGCATCATAGGCATAAATATTGCTAAAACATGTATAGTTGATAAACATAACATATAGGTAGTTTACCATTTTAAAATTTAGCTAAAAAATATGTCAGTTAATCGATTAAGGAAGGAGTTAATCGATTAACGTGAATTCAGTTTTAACAGATAACTGAATACCTGAAAATAGATATTCTCAACAGTCCGTTAATCGATTAAAAGGGCACTTAATCGATTAACTGAGTCTTAGAAAGGATTTCTATATAAACTGTGTTTTTAGGTCTTGCATCAAGAGATCATCCATTCAATTTTAGAATTGCTAGTTGCATATTTTTCGTGCTCATTTGTGTCATTTTAGGCAGATAGAAATGCATTGTGAGATAGTGAGAGATAGTATCATGTTTATGGTTTAATTGTGATCTAATTCTGGTCTAATTGCATGAGATTAATGTGTTAACCTTTGCTATCTGTTCTTGCATGATTCTTGCATTTCTTTAGAAGAATTCTAGGATAGAAATTCTCTGTTTTCGCACATCAATTAACTCATACATATTCATGCTTACTTATGAGTCTTGTATAGGCTTTTTAGTTGAGTTTTAATTGTGATATTTTGAGCTACATTGTGCTTGATAATACTCTGTTTTTGTACTATTTTCGTGTTATAATAAGGGAAGTCGTCTCTTGGTATCATACCACCAAAGAGACTTAGTGAGTCTTCAACAAGACTTAGAGGTCTTGAGTTTAGAACATTTTTCTTGGATGGGGCTAGATCATAAGAAAGGTTTTCTTAGGCGATTAGGTGAGTCAAACCAAGAAATTGGGTTCTTGGATTCAAGAAGGGAGCATCTAAGTTTGTGTATTTGAAGTTTGCATGTAAAAATACATTCGTTTCAATATTAGTGAAGAAAATCTCCCGAGATCAGAAGGGGAGGCCTGGATGTAGTTTGCAAGTGGACCCGCAAACGAACCAGGATAAAATTCCTTGTTGCAGGCTTTTTCTATCCTTAATCTCTTTACTTTTCAAGTTGTAATATTGCCTAATTTTAGCTGATAATTTGGATACTGTAAAATTGCCATATTGAGTTTAATTTTGTTCAAGTATATTTGCATTATCTGTATCTGATTATCAATGAGTGGCTAATCAATAAGCAACTTCACAACTTGCTGTTTTCTTTGAGTAAATCGATTAATACATAGTGTTAATCGATTAACTGAGGCTTTTTTCCAAAATAGGGCTTCGATGCAAAAAGTGGTAATTGGTAACTACGACACTTATCCAACCTCCCTCCTTCTAGGTGTGTTATGTCTAGTGATACCTAAAAAAATCACCATATAAGAATGCATTATTAAAATCAAGGTGCTCTAATATCCATTTATGAGAAGATGAAACAACAAGGAGAATTCTAATGGTGGTGAGTTTTACTATAGGTGCAAATGTATCAAAAATATCCAGGCCCTCTGTTTGGTTGAAACATTTGGCAACTAACCTAGCCTTATGCCTTTCTATGGTGCCATCACCTTTGAATTTAAGCTTATAAACTCGTTTAGAACCTATAGGCATTTTATCAGGGGGCAGAGAGATTACGGTCCAAGTGTTATTTTCTTATAATGCCTAAAGTTCATGTTTCATGGCATGAACCCAAACAGTAGAGGTAATGGCTTGTTTGAAGGTTTTTGGTTCTTTGTGAGCACTACTGGACAGTGTGTAAATTTTGTAAGTTGAAGATAAGGTGTGGTAGGATAGGACAACATCTAAGGGGTGAGTGAGATTATGAGGGTCAATATGATGTGATGAGTTAAGAAGACTACAATGAAAGTCTTTAAGGTAGGTAGAAGGTATGTGAGGCTTGTGAGATCTTCTAATAGGAGTATTATTGTTGGTTTGAGTTTGTGGAATAGGAGGGTTGGATGGAATTGTAGAGGGTGAAGGTTGGTCAGTGGGAGGTGGTTGGAATGAAGGATAAGGAACTTCCAAAGGGAAGTTATGAGCATCAGTTGGGTTTTCAGTGATGGCAGATGAGGGAATGGTATTGTAGTATGGAAATATATGCTCATAAAATTGAGCATTTCTTGTGATGAATAGGTGTTTGGTCTGTAATTCAAGAAGTGTGTACCCTTTGGTTCCAGGTTTATAACCAAGAAAAATGCATTTCTTAGCTCTAGGATCAAGTTTGGATCTACCTTGGACAAGGGTTGTGCCATAGCATAAACTACCAAAAACTTTCAGGTTGGTAAGAGAAGGTGGTTCTCCTAGTAGAACTTCAGTAGGGGATTTATTTTTCAAAACAGAAGTAGGCAATTTGTTAATCACATAGGCTGCATGTTTCACATCATAAGTCCATAAATATGGTAAGTTGTGTAATTGGATAGATCAGTAGTAACGTGATATGTGGCTCCTGTGTCGAGTATCCAATAATTGGGAGAAGAATACATACCTGAATGATGATGGATATCTTTTTTAGTTGACGCTTGATTCACACAATGATTAAATTTGAAGGTCAAAACAACTTTCTCATCATTATCCTTTTCTTCATTTCTGGTGGATAGATCAGTAGTAACGTGATATGTGGCCCCTGTGTCGGGTATCCAATAATTGGGAGAAGAATACATACCTAAATGATGATGAATATCTTTTTCAATTGAGGCTTGATTCACACAATAGGTAGATTTGAAGGTCAAAACAACTTTCTCATCATTATCCTTTTCTTCATTTATGGTGGAGGTACTTGGTGTGGTATCACTTTGACATATGCTAGAGTTGATAGTAGATTTAGTTTGCCTTTGTCTAGGCTTGAAAGTAGGGGGAAACCCATGCTTGAAATAGCAAGTCTCAACAATGTGGTTTTCTCTCCCACAAAAGGCACAAATCTTGGTTCTAATACATCTGCCATTAGATCTATTTCTAGAGTTGTCCCTGGTATAAGACTGAATTTACGTTATACATACCTCTGCTATTGAATCTATTGGTATCTTGTAGTCCTCTTGGATTGAATCTAGTACCCTTTTGTGACGAATTTCTCCAGCTTGACCTTGAGGTGATATTATTGATAACAGTTCTTTGATCCTCAATGATTACTCCATCCAATTGCCTTTCTTGTTGTATGACCAAAGAAAATGCCTTGTTTATTGTTGGTAGTGGTTCCATTAGTAGGATTTGTGCTTTAATTGTTCCATATTTGTCATTAAGACCCTTAAGGAAGCAAATGGCATATTCAGATTCTCGATAGTGGTTGATGTTTTTCATAGATTCACATGCACACTTCACATCATAGGTACATGGGATTAGTGGTCGTAGAGCATTCAGTTCCTCCCAAATTGTTTTGAGATCAGTGAAGAAACTAGAGATATTACAATCTCATTGCCGTATTGAATGGATTTCTTGAAGAAGATCGAAAGTTCTAAAATAGTCTCCCTTGGAGAACCTGTCTTTAAGATCTTGCCACAGTTCTTGAGCTTCATCTATGTAAACAACACTCTGGGAAATCTGAGGTAATAGTGATCTATTTATCCGAGACACTATCATATTATTGCATCTTTCCCAAGATTCAAAGGTAGGATCGATTGTGCTTGACATTCTAATGGTGCCATTAACAAATTTGTATTTGTTTTTGGATCTGAGAGCTCTTCTCATAGCTCTACTCCAAGAATTGTAATTTGTGCCATCAAGGGGAGGAGATACTAGGATAAATCTGGGATTCTCACTAGGATGTAAGTAAAACAGGCTTCATGGGTTTTGAGAGACATTCATCAATTGATGATCTTTGTTGTTATTTTCTATCTGCATGATGAAGATCTGGGCTTTTCAACTTGAAATGAAGAAGACGACTCGCAACTTGAAGGAGGAAAGATTGTTAACCACTATCGGCAAGATTTCACAAGAAGATGAATGCAATGGAAAAAGGGAGAGTGGGGTAGATGGAAGGTAGCTTTTGCAATTAGATGAGTGATTGATTTGAATGGAGATTTGGAAGAAAAAAAAGGAATAGTGAGTACACAACAGAGCTCTCAATTTGAGAGCTCTGATACCATATTGGATTTCAACATGGTGAAAATGATGAAATGACTTTATTGATTGAAAATGAATATTGATTGATTGATAACAATGAATAACTTCCTTATATAGGAAAGAAACTTAAAGAGGAAACCTAACTAAGCTAACTAATTAACATAATAACAGAAAAACTAAAAAGGGTAAAGGGGCTTTATATAACAATAGCCCAATAGCCCAATAGAATAAAACCCAATACAACATATTAAGATCAAGGTTAAGATCCATTTTTCTCTCTTTCATCTATTATGGTTGGTTTGGTTGGTTAAGCTTATGTTAAGATAGATGATTAAGCTTTGGATGAAGTTGCTTCTGCCTATGGTGGTTAAGTGTCAATATTGCTTCCATTTTGTTTTCAAGACTAGGAGATCAAGATTCACTCACTAGCAAGAGAAGATAATAAAGTATATCATTGTGTTCAACATAATAATTTCAAGCTTGGAATGCGTGATACCGTACAGCTTGTGAGAATGTTAAAATAGTTGTAATTTTATAATGGATAATCGATTATCAATGTTGAAATATACTTTGTTATTTGAGTTAGTTTTGTATTGGGCTTTTGTTAATTGGTTTGTTAGTTTTGGTTAGAGTAATTAGTTTTTCATTCCTTTTATATAAATGATTCCTTGTGGTTTTGTATTTTCATCCAGGCAATATTCAATTTAATATTCATTCAATGAATAAAATTCATATCCTATTTCTACTCTTTATTCTTAAGATGCTTTTATATTTTGGTTAGTTAAATAATGCTTTTATGAAACTCGGTAGAAGGACACTTAAATAAGATGAAATTGATTTTTTCTTGAATAATTGATTATGTCCCTAGCACATTGGATACTATAGACATATTAAAACATGACACGTTTACTATATGACTATGAACCATTTAATTAGGTCTTAAACTTCATGATAGTAGATATACAATTACTCATCATGTTATATGCACATGGTGAGAAACTCGACTAATTTTCTCATTCTCCTTCCATTTAACATATCATTAATCCCTACAAAAGTGAATTGTGTATCAACTTCATGAATTACAAAATCATTATGGACTCAAATGTTAGCACTAATAGTTAGGATTATAAGTGAGTAGAACCTAACCCTACTCGCTCACTTATTGTTGGGTTCAAATATGTTTGGGTCTTATCATGTTTAGGATTGAGTTCAAGTTCAAAACTATATCCGAGCAATATTTAGAGACGAGTAAGAGACAAACATGACTTGACTCATACCATGGTCACTCATTTATCATATTTGTATGTGGATCTATTCAATTATGTATCGAATAATAATATCGCTTTGATCAAAAGTGTCAATGATTCTTTAATTTTTCATCATGTATAAATGATTAACAATATATATACATAATCATTTGGTATATCAAATAACATATTCATAATAATAATTAATATTGAAAATATTTTATATAAATGAGATATATATCATATTTAATCGGGTTTAGGACCAAACTCAAATACTAACTCAATTGATATTTGGGATTAGATTAGTTTTGGATCTATGATTGAGTTTAGGTTTAAAACATGATTCACCTAATAAAGGCTGACACTTTCGACATTTGCATTTATAATTTTAAAGGCTACATGTGTTTTGTTAAAAATAAAAGTGGCAAGACAGATTGGATTTTGAACTTTATCTTGTTTCTAAAAATCATTTGAAATTTATTTTGTCTTTTTGGTAAAGTTGTGAAAATATCACTATTAAATATATTTTATTTGTATATATATATATATATAGATATAGTGTGGGATTCACTTATTCTAAGAGTAAGTTTTTTAAACATACTCAACATTCTAGTCATCAATTCTAGGAAAAACTAATGGTTTGAATTAGTGAGTAGATCTAAACCATTAGATGTCTATATAATTGATGACTAGAATGAGGAATTAGTTTAAAATACTTACTCTTGGAGTAAATGGATCCTCCTCATATAAATTGTTTGCATTGCATTAAAAAAACGTTTTCATATAGTAAATTATGAAAATATCTACAAAATTCTTTGTATAAACTAATACTAATTATTTAATAGTTAATTTGAGAGACTTATAATGAGAGAAAAACTTGATGGAAGAAAAATATTCAAAATCAAAAGAAAAATCCAACACTTTGTGGGGAAAAATATTTCTTCTAAAATTGATTTTTTTAGATTTGAAGTTAGATGTCAAATAACTTTTATGATGTAAAACAACATACAAATGTTAGGTTCCAAAATTACCTTAATTTATAAGGATAATTTAATATATTTTGACTTTAAATACTTGCTTTATATGATCATAATTGAAATTTTGGTGATAAATTGGATTAATCCCACTATTTGAGTTTTCGTGATGTTTCAGGATTGCAAAGGGCTAAATGGGCCAAGGAATATGCCAAAATGGCACAAACATGCAAAAAGTCACAAATCAGCTGACTTGCGCTTAGCATAGCAACTGAGCTCAATGGAGAAGACATTGAGCGTGAAAGAAGCAAGTCAAAGGATCTGATACGAAAGGAGGTGCGCTGAGCGCACCGTCGTTGCGCTCAGCAATGAGCCAAAAGTCAAATATACAAAAGGAGATCAAGGACGCCAAATTAGATATACTAGAACCTATTTTCAGTACTTAGGAAGTTAGGAATCGAGTTTGATGTATTTTCTTAAGATGGTTTCTAGTCTTCTTAGTTTGTAATTGTATGAAGTTGGAATGATGATATAAAGGTTAGGAAGTAGAAATAATGAAGTTTTTGCATGATCATGGAGAAGCCAACACTTCTCTATGAACTACAAGTTCTGAATTCATCTTGTATCAATTTGTATATGAAAATATTTAATTAGATTGCTTCTTAGCTAAGATTGATTCTTTTTTATTCATTGATGATTTGGAATTTGATTTATGACTAAAATAATTTGATTTTTACGATTTACTCTTGTTGTAAGTGTTTGAGAAATGCCTAGTTCGTCTTAGGAAAAGAACTTCGTGAAGAAATTCTGATTCGAAACATTAACTTTTTGAAAATATAGTAAGATCTTATACTATTATATCAACATTTTATCGGCTTTTACTCTAAATATTATATCGTACGTTTTTAACATTTAGTCAACACTAGCAATTATTATTTTCAAAAGTTTGCCCCCAAAAAAGTAGTGGTTATATTTATATCGAATAAAACGAGAACCAAGCAAAAGCCTCCAACGCTTTGGTTTCTCCACCTTCACCACTCTTCTCTCTCTCTCTATTTTCTTTCTCTCTCTCCAAAAACCAGAAAGAAAAAAAGAAACTAATAACAAAAACAAAAAATCTGAGATCTAGGGTTTCACCATTTCTAAGAAAGAGGAATTAGGAATAATCAAGCATTATGGATTCGGATTCTCATGGAAACCTCGATGAGCAGATTTCTCATCTCATGCAGTGCAAACCCTTGTCAGAGCAAGAGGTAATTCCATTCAATTTCCTCTTTCTTCTAAAAAATGCGGATCTTGAAAACCGAATCGATTTGTTGTTGTTTGTTTGCAGAGAAATTGAAATTTGTTTTCTTTTGAGAAATGCCATTGCAGTTGTTCCGCGTTTTGTTTCAATGTTCTGTTAGATTTGTAGAATTCGACCTAGTTAAGTGATTTGTGGATTTTCATTTTATATTTTTTCATTTTGGTTGGTGGATTATTCTCACTTTTAGGGCTAATTCAATTTATCGTGATTGTTGTCATTTCTGCATTTAAGGTGTAGAACATATTAGATTGTTACAATTGAGTTCACTATTTGCCTCTTTTTTCTTTGAAAGGAGATTTTTTTTTTCATGCTATATATCTGTGTGTTTTATTTGAATAGGAGGTACTTTTTTGCTATGTATTTGTGTTGCCAGGGATTTTTTATATTAACTGAGCTCTTGACTAATACTAGAAGACGGGATTGAATGCTTTGTCTTAGCCCTGTAAGTTATGACAAATTATTCGCGTGTCAAGCTCCTAAGAATTGAAAATGCATTTTTTGCTTGTTATTATTTTTTAATTTAGGAGAGTGGGACTTGTGAAAAGTGTTTTGCCAATCCATGACATGCTGCCTTATTCTTCTGCGTTTAAGGAAATGCTAATTTTCTTTATTGGCCTTAGTTGTTTCACTTGGTTGGCATTTTGTGTTTAAGAAGTTTGGAGCTCTTTGAAACTGTAGTCTTTGAGCTGGGACTCCATCCACAAAACAGGGTCTGTTTCATCATGAATGGTGCTTCTGGTTGCCTTCTTTATGATACTTCTGAAATTGCGGGATTTTGTTGACAAATTGTTTTTTCCCATTTAAATGGAGATGGTGCCATGTGCCAGCAAAGACATAGAAATATAAAAAAGAAAAGCTGGTTCATTGAGTGAATGAGTGCAATTATTAATGAATTAGAGGAAATTATTTCCACTTTTTTTGGGTTATATGCATTATTTTGTCGCATTTGATGGGTGATTAGTCAGTGAATAGAGGAAACTATAACCCAGGTTCCTATATTGGAAACTTCTTTGTTTTGTTCTGTTTGGATAACTAAACAAAACCTAACCAAACCAGTTCCAGTTGGTTTAGCTTTGCTCAGTCCAATTGGTTTTTGGCTAAACATATTTTTTAATGAAAAATTCAGGCCCAACTTTACTCTTATTTCATGTATGACCCAATTAACTGAAAATAAGCTAAAAAAATGTCCTGAGAGAAACATCATCACAGACTTATAAACATTGCAAACTGACCTTAAGTCCCCAAAGAAACAAGTAATCTAATCATTTATGATTTTGGTTCAGTTTCACAAATGAAAACAACAAATCGAGCAAAAGATATCAGTTTCATAAAGGGAAAGCCAAACATAATCAAATTTAATCATCTTTGTCTTGGCTATGGACAACCCAGTGTCAATAGTTTCCTTGGGTTTGCTGGGATAATAAAAAACCAATTGCAAGTTACAATTAATTTTTAACTATTATTCCTTTTTATTTCCTCAATTTTGTTGAAGACTGCAGTGTGATAGTCTAGCATGGTTGTTCTTGTAATCTTTATTTTGTTTGATTCACTTCCCCATGTAAGGAAGCCCTTTTGCTATTGAGCTTTGAACTCACATGTGTTACTTTTTTCTTTCAGTTATCCAAATTCGACTTTACATTTGCACTTTTATATGCAGGTAAGGGCCTTGTGTGATAAGGCAAAGGAAATTTTGATGGAAGAGAGTAATGTTCAGGTTTGTTTACTTTATGAAATGTTTTTTTATTTATGTCTGCACATTTTGTGTCTTTGTGCTCTTCAGTTTTGAGGATTCTACGCATTGATTTCATCTCACCAACATTTTTGCATTATGTACTGTTTTTGCCCTCAATTTGTGACCATCATCATCGTTTGAGTAACTGTTATTAGCTTTCTGGGCCGTGCTAGGTTTTTTACAATTACACTTGTATGGCTTAAAATTACTATGGTTTTGAATGGCTGAAAAAGCTGAAAATATTAATTTATTTGCTGATAATTGCAGCCTGTGAAAAGCCCTGTTACAATTTGTGGTGATATTCATGGGCAATTCCATGACCTTGCAGAGCTGTTTCGCATTGGAGGGAAGGTATTTTGTCTTATGGCGGATTTTGTATTTAGTACGTACTTGATGCATGCTTTTTAGATGTATGAAGTTCTGAGCTAAATAATAATTGAAAAATCAGGAAATTACATGAGCCTTCAGTTACATTATCAATTTTCATATTCATATTCCACTGTAGAAGGGGGGCTTCTTTATTTAAATTTTCACTGTGTAGTCCATGGAACTGCTACTTGATGGATTAAATGTAGTAAATTTGATATTATCAATGAAAAGGGTGTACTTTTACCTGGTTTATTAGTGCTTCTTTATTTAAATTTTCACTGTGTAGTCCATGGAACTGCTACTTGATGGATTAAATGTAGTAAATTTGATATTATCAATGAAAAGGGTGTACTTTTACCTGGTTTATTAGTGCTAATGTCCTATAATGAGACATCTTGTGACAATCAAGGGCAAAATTTTCTACTCAAGGAAATTTTCTTTTCTTTTTTTGGCTGTTTTGATCAGAAAAATTGCTGTGTTTTTAATATCATTGGTCATATTGCTATGTGCAATCATATCTCGTTCTAATGGAGCTTCACTAGGTCAGGGAAATATAGAGATTAAACCCACAAAACAGAACAATGGAGGATGGGATTGCAAAGAGAAGTATTCTTAGGCCAGAGCCTATGCCATAGATAGTCTACTGTGGGGTTTTAAGTCAGTAAAAGAATTGAATAGAAATATTCAAACCATGCAATTGATTTTGGTTTAAAAAAGAGTATGGTAATGATACTGCTGTAGGTAGATACATTCTTTTGTATGAATTAAGATTTAATTGTAATTGAGATTCCTGGAAAGTGCTTCGAACTTGATTGAAGGACATACCTTATCTTTTGAAGGACATACCTAAGGTAACTGAAGGAAGTGTTATTTTTAATTGAAAGCAGCCTGGATTGTTGATCAGCAGCAATCATAAGCCTTAGTTACTAAGCATCTCTTGTTCTTATATCAAATTCAAATTTAAGCACTTATGTCGTATTTGTTTTAGGAATTGTTACTTGGTTGAGCCATTATTTTTAGCATCACTTCTTGCAAACTTTTATATATTTCTGTCTATGAAACGTGATGGTGGAATACTCATTTCTGGTTTCAACTTTTTGTTGTCAGTGTCCAGATACAAATTACTTATTTATGGGAGATTATGTTGACCGTGGGTATTATTCTGTTGAGACCGTAACGGTAAGTCTGACTTTTGCGGTTTATCTTTTGTCTTCTTGGTAGTTCAAATTGCAATGTTTTATTCTATTGTTATTTTTGTCATAAGTCTGTTGGATTATTGGACAAGGGGGTATTCTTGTCAAATCTCACAAGCCTTAGAAGTCACTGAACTTTAATTGTACATCTTGTGGCAGTAATATGATATATGCATAGATGAGTTTAACATTACTTAGTTCATCAGCAGTTGTTTGTTGACATGGAACTTTTTCATTTCTAGACCTTCATAGTTCATTATGATATATTTTTTCTTTATTTTTTATAAGAAAAGAAATATTTTTAGAAAAGAGGGGAGAAAATGACAAGAGGAACACACATACTAATCAAAAGGGACATGCAACAAAACATGCTAATCTCTCTGCAAATCTACCATATTAATCCTGCTAAAAAGCCCCTATGGGTTTTACACCAGAGCGAAGCCAAAACAACCATACCCTATTCCAGACATAATCTAGAGGCAAAAATGAATCATTGAAGTTATTTCTTCAGGACATACTCCTGTACTCATGACAATGCAACATGGCATGTTTGTGGGATTATTGCAATTATTTTGTGATTTTAACATGCTATCCAAAATTAAATGTGAACACCTAATTTTTGCATCTATATGATGCATTTATGTCTACATAACATGTTGGATGCCATAGTAAAACCCCTGCATAGAAATTAAAGTTAACATGAAGAGATCTAGGTAGTCAATTGTGGATAATGGAGTATAGTGGCCGGCCCAAAGAACATTATAGTGGGATATGGGATGACCGATACAGCTAAGGGGAAAAATACACCTAAAGTACTAAAATGGTGTGATAGTGGGAGGTTGAGATGAGACCATGTTTGTGAAAGAAGTGGGTATATGAGAAGGGAAGTGAGGGGAAGAAGCTTTGACCTTGAAATGTATATATGTGAGGTTGAGATGAGAGTGAATAGCCAAAATCACAGAGCTTATTCAATGCTGTTGCATAGAGAGGGAAAGATGGGGAAGTGGGTTCCACATTTTTTGCAGTTACTGCTGCAGAGTGTTTTATTTTAGGGTTTCACGCACTGCTCACATGTTTATTGAAGAGGGAAGGGTAAATTACCCAAAACCCTTAAAAAAACTGTCACTTATTAAAAAATAAGAGCAAAAAGGGCTTTTCCTCTTTAAAAATTAGGGTTTCATGCACAACCTTGTTGGAGCGGGTTCTGACTGACGATTTGGCGTGTAAAGTTGTTGCTCTTTGACCTGTGACAGGCGCGACGGCCATCCACGCTGCTACACGCCCTTCCGTCGTCTGGAAAGGTCGGCAACCACCACGGCACCGCTATCCCAGTGCGATAGCGTGTTACTGAATACATAGGAGGTGATGTGGTGCATGACATCCAAGTTGATTGTCATACAAGTTGATAACATTTTTGAATGGCATGTTTTGAATGATGTTTATTTCTGCCAGATAGTATTTCTTTAATTTTGTAATATTTTTGCTCTAATTAAGTCATAATGCAGCTTTTGGTTACCTTCAAAGTGCGTTATCGCCAGCGTATCACAATTCTGAGAGGAAATCATGAAAGTCGACAGGTTTGTTTATACTTTATCATGACCTTTCTGATAGTTCTGAATTAAATGTTAGACAGACTCTGTTTTTTCCGCAGACATGGTCAATGGTGAGTGTCAATTGAGTTCTCAATTGTTTTCTAAAATCAATCTCCTTTTGCCTCATCCTTCCATGTGTATCCAGAAGCAAACAATGTACTATCAAAGGACACAATTGATACCTACTCTATTGGGGAACCAAAGTACACATCCATAAATTTTGATACTACTGAATTTGATAAAGTGATTGATTGACAATAAGCTATAATTCTAAGTTTATGACTTCCTGGGTTAAGTTGTCATTATATGTTTCTGAATGTTAATGGCTGATTTAGGCTTTCTATTGCAGATTACTCAAGTTTATGGGTTTTATGATGAGTGTCTACGGAAGTAAGCCCCTGCTAAATTCATTATTCTGTCTTTTTGTTATTTTGGTGAACATTAATCTGTCTTTGTTTAACTTAAATGTGTGATTGTCATTGTTCTCAGGTCAGTATTTTTTTGCAATTATTTTGTAAACTTAACCTTCATTATGTTCTACAGTAACTGTCATTGATGTATGTTCTTTTCCTGCTGGTATGTCTTTCTGCTTTTTGCTAATATTTTCTCTTTTGGTGTGAGCTAAATGATAAAAGCAGTTCTCTGTACTTCAATGCTCTTTTGTAGAGACATGATTGAAAGAGTTAGATATTTATTTTTTCTTGGATGAATTTTTACAATAGAAGACAGTTTAATTTGACTACCCACTTACACTCAGTAAACAAGAAAATGCCATATCATTTGCAGTAAGGACTAAGGTGTAACTCTTGAGATAAAAAAAAACCGAGGTTTGATTTATGGCTCACCCACAGGCAGCATGGAATCCCTGAATTAATTAGAAACTGGCTATCAAATGATTGATGTCTAAGAAATTTATGTTTTGTCATTGATCATATTATGGTTTCATAGGAGCTATTTATGTATACATTTTTACATATTCAATATTACCTGGACACAGCTAAATAATATTGTATTCTGAGAACTTCTCATTTTTTGATGTGATATACTGAAGAAAAACATGAATTTGCAACTAATTATGCAATGTCTCAAAGTTGGGATACAATTATAAATTAGATCACATTAAATTCAATGACAGTTGATTTGGAATTCTTATTGCTAATTGAGCTGTTTGCTTTCTGTTTTATGCCACATTTTCTCCCCTGTTTGATATTTGCACTTTTCCATTTTAATCCTTTGTTTTTCATTCTATCAAACCTTTCTATTTTAAGATGAATATTCTTATTTGATTTGCAGGTATGGCAGTGCTAATGTTTGGAAGATCTTCACTGATTTGTTTGATTACTTTCCATTGACAGCATTGGTTAGTTACGTACTTTGGGAAAAAACTATATATAGCCTCTGATTAGATTTGTAAAATTATTACTATATCTCATGTTGGATAGATTTTCATTGTTCTTAAATTCATATTGCAAGTTTTGATCTTACTACTAATCCAGCAGGCTTGTTTTTGAGTTGCATGTAGTTAGCCATTTCTCTTATTTTCCTCTGTAAAACTATTCTTCTGTAAAAACAGCTGTTAGTTCAGTATTCTCAAAATATATTCTCCAGGTTTTTAATAATTGATTGTTTCTGAAATGATACATTGTTCTTTATGAAGGTTGAATCTGAAATATTTTGTCTTCATGGTGGGCTGTCCCCATCTATCGAAACCCTTGATAACGTACGTAATTTCGATCGTGTACAAGAAGTTCCTCATGAGGGGCCCATGTGTGATCTTCTATGGTCTGATCCGGATGATCGTTGTGGTTGGGGCATCTCTCCTAGAGGTGCTGGATATACCTTTGGCCAGGTAACCCAGTTGTGCCAAACCTGTAATGTTTTCACCTATTTTTGTTGATTGCTTATATGTGGAAGTTGCCTTCTCCTTTTATAGGACATATCTGAACAATTTAACCATACAAATAACTTGAAGCTGATTGCCAGAGCTCACCAGCTGGTTATGGAAGGATATAACTGGGGTCATGTAAATACTCAGAGCTCATTTATTTATTTTAGAGTAAATACTCATTTCAGTCCGTCATGTTTTTCGACTTTACTAGTTTGGTCTTTTCAAAAATTGAAAAACCCAAAATGGTCCCCAAAATTTTTAAATGTGGGTTAAATTAGTCATTTTTAACATGTTTTACAACACTTGATAGATACTAATTTGACCTTAAAAACATTTGATTTTTTATTTGGTTTTACATTTTTTGAAGGACCAAACTGGTAAGGTCAAAAAACATGAGAGACCGGAATGTCCATTTACTTTATATTTTATTATTTTCATTGATGATGGTGATGGCGGATGATTTTTTATGCTTTTCCTCCTTACAGGATCAAAAGGTAGTTACCATATTTAGTGCACCTAATTACTGTTATAGATGTGGGAATATGGCATCAATACTTGAAGTTGATGACTGCAAAGGACACACATTCATTCAGTTTGAGCCAGCTCCAAGGAGAGGAGAGCCTGATGTAACCAGAAGAACACCAGATTACTTCCTATGAACACAAACTCTTCTGTTTCAGTAGTAGTAGTTCACCACCAGCAACTAGTTCCTTGCCATGCATCAAATTAATTCATTACATTTTGAAGTTAGGCTTCTCTGGATGTGTTATTACCTAGTTATGATAATTGAGTAGAGGAAGCTGAGGAACAGGGGATATATACTATAGTTGCCATGTGTGTGTACCTTTCCAACATGCAATGTATCAATTTTATTGTTTCTACAAATTACTATTACTTTAATTTGACTTGTAGCTATCTTAAACTTTCTTTTCTCAGTTTAGGATTATTGTTATGGGGAAGGGTTTATGTAGATGGTTCTAATGATTGGTAGAAGTCCTTCCTTTTTGGTACTTCCTCTCTCTTCTTTCCTGTTATCTTCACCATTTACATAATTTCTTTGTCCTTATTATATTTAAGGGTGGAAATAGACCAGACTTTGCCTTAAAGCCTATATATATATATAGCATATAGGAGCTTGGGCCTAGCTTGTTAGCTTGTTTATTATTTTTTTCAAAGCTTAAGTCTGGGCTGTTTAAAAGCCTAACCTGATCTGTTTAAAGGCTTGTTATAATATATAATCTTGAAATATGTCATCATGTACACATTTAAATATGCTAATATTTTTATTTTTAATTAAACTTTTCTAACCCTAACAATTAAATTATATTTTTGTATACATTTTTTTATCAAAATTACATATATATATATATATATATATATATATATTAATATTACTTATATTAAAATTGTATAATATAAATATGTTGCATATTATAACTAAATAGACCGGTCTGTTATGCTTAATAGGTTTTTTAGATGGCTTAAAGTCTGATGTTAAAGTAAATAGGCTTTTCAAAAAGTTTGAGTCCTAACTTATTATAGACTATGTAATAGGCCTCTGGTAGGCGGCCTAAACTGTTTCCACCCTTAATTATATTCCATTGAAACTTCAATTTAACACATTAAGAATGATGGAATTAAAAATACTTAAAAGAGATAAGGACTAAATTGGCACTTTTTTGGAATTACTAAGAGTATTCTCTCACCTTATGAGTAAGGATTTGAATGTCTCTCTCTTAACAAGTGTCACTTCTGAAGTCGAACTCTTTACATTTTAATCATCTGGGAATCTAGTTAGGTCTTATGTTACTAGTCTAAAGCGTTGTTTGTAGGTTGGACCATTTAGAAATTATTTTTGTAGGTTGGACCACTTAGAAATTAGTTTTATAGGTTGGACTACTAAAGTTCTGAAATTTGACATTTTTTGTCTCATTTTAATTTATCAATTGAATTTAAACTGATTATATAAAATAATAATAATAATAATAATAATAATAATAATAATAATAATAATAATAATAATAATAATAATAATAATAATAATAATAATAATAATAATAATAATAATAATAATAATAATAATAATAATAATAATAATAATAATAATAATAATAATAATAATAATAATAATAATAATAATAATAATAATAATAATAATAATAATAATAATAATAATAATAATAATAATAATAATAATAATAATAATAATAATAATAGTAATAGTAATAGTAATGTAGTTGGTTAGAACTTATTTATATAACTTAATTTTTTTCTTATAATTACCATCTAACTAATAGATAAATAAAATATTAGAGTGTCAACTAAAATGTAGCACGAAACCAATTAGTATATTGGCTACTATACTTCTTGCATATCCTATATTGGTAGGTAGCGTATTGTGTACCACGTACTTATGCTCGTACCGAAAAATATTGTGTATCAAGTGAATATGATTTAGTCATAAATCATGTCTTTACCTCTCTCACCTATCTTAAGACAAATCTATATGAGAATATGATCGAGTCATTGCTTATAAGGTTTAGATAACCTTCACCTTGAGATAGATTTTGGATTGAGTTAGTTCTATCCATCTAATATGGTATCATAGATTGGCCCTTCTGATGGATCATCCATATATGTTGATTCCTATAAACTTCACACTCCAGATGTCCACTCGTGGGCATTAGTGGTTTGTTAAGATAAGTCTCACATCATATGAAAATATGATCTAATCATTGCTTATAAGACTTACATAACTTCATCTTATAAATTAGCTTATGTAATTGAGTTAGGTATAGTATTCCACTAGAGTTCATATCGATGCCATGAGAACCATCAACCAGTTCATCTCTTGTTTTACACCAACTGCAAAGAACCATCTCACATGGTAAGTGTTTTGAATTGTGTTGTCACACAATGCAATCAGGTTCAAAGAGGTTTGAAGTAATGGAGCATGCAATCAGGAACTAGAGTTGTGCATTGAATAAATATAAATGTTCTGAACACTTTGAGGAATATTTAAAGGCTTGTTCATTAGACAAGTAGTTATGATTGAGTGAATGAGTGATATAGTAAATCTTCAAATATGCTCAAATTTGTTTCAGAAGTGTCTATTTTGTGTACTTTCTTGCATTAAATTGCGCTTAATTATAGTTTTTTTTGGTTAAAGTAGATATAATCTCAATTATGCAAGGAATAAGTCAGAAAGAACATACGATCTAACATAAATGTGGTATAAGAATCTCTTATGAAAAATTTCTTTTATTTTGTCTAGTTATCTACTATGAAATGAGTTACTTTTAACATAATTCTATATTTGTAATACATACATTTTTAAATTCATTATACAGTAAATTCTCTCATTACTTAGTTACCTTCATCATGAAGCAACTATGGCTTCTCCTTCGTTCTCTTTTCTTTTTCTGTTTTATTTGTAATCTGGACTCATCTTTGTGCAAACCCAAACTATTTCTTTTATTGTTTATTTTCGGTTTCGACCTTTTATGACTTTAGACCCATTTTTCCTTTGTTTAGTTAGTTGGCTTCTATAAGTAGAAGTTAGGTTGCATTAGTTAGATAATTGACTTTCCACTTTTGTAATTCTTCTCAATTTCTCTCTTCTTCTCTAAGCTCTGTGAGATTCTTGCAAGAAGCAATAAAGTTTTCTTCCTGTTTTTCTCCTCTCTCTCCATTGCGTCAATATTTTAAGATGGTATCAGAACAATTATTGCTCTGGTTCATCTTCAACATCCAACTCCTCTTTAGATTTCTCGATCGCACTCATTCTTCTTCAAATGGACAACCAAATTCAACTCTTCGATCAAAATAACAAGCCTTATTTCCTCCACTCTAATGAGACCCCTACATTAGTCTTGGTTACACCCCTACTAAATGGAATAAACTATTACTCTTCGACATGGACAATGAAATTGTCTCTTGATTCCAAGAACAAACTCAACTTTATTGATGGAAGTCTAAAACAAATGGCACAAGCGGATCCTATACACAATTCTTGGACAAAGTGCAACAACATGATCCTATCATCGATACAACACTCAGTGGAAGAACGTATTGTCAAATCAATTTTATAGATAGACTCTGCCGTTGAAGTGTGAAAATATCTACAAGATAAATATTCACAAGGCGACATGTTTAGAATTGTTGATTCACTGCATGATTTCTACCACTTGGATCAAGGTAACCTTGCCATCTCAGAATTCATTACATAACTGAAAACTTTGTGGGAAGAGATTGAAATATTTAGGCCAATTCCCAATTGTAAGTACCCTACACAATGCTTATGTGGAATAATTCAGCTTGTAAGGACCTATAAGGAGCAAAACTATGTAATTAAATTTTTGAAGGGACTGAATGAGAAGTATACTCATGTCAGATCCCAAATAATGCTCATTGATCCCCTTCCAAACATAAGCAAAGTCTTCTCTATGCTTGCTTAACAAGAAATGCAATTTAGTCTGTCCAACATACCAACCCTAGAACATGAAAATAGGACTTTATATGTCAACACAAAACAAGAACAATATAAATATGCCAATAATAGTTCCAATTTTCGGGGGAAAGGAGGTCAAATGTATAGAGGAAGGGGGAACAAGTTCTGCAATGAGTTGGAACCCACCAAATCCAAACATAGTGCAAACAAAATTTTCACTAATGAGCAAGTCCAAAGTATCCTAGATCTACTACATCATTCAAAGGAGGGATACCACTTTGCCAATTCTACAATACAAACAACAACAACAACTCCATCTACTTCACAAGGTAGAATAAACTCTCATTGGGTCTTGGACACAATTGCTACAGATCATATCACTTATGATATAAATAATTTTACACTTCTAGATCTATAACACCAATGTTCATCACCCTACCTAATGATAACAAGATTTCTACTTGCACTTCCGAGACAATTATTTTGACTGCTTCATGCAGCTTGACTAATGTACTGCTTGTGCCTCAATTTAATATTAATTTGTTATCTGTCAACAAACTAATTCAGGATCTGAATTGCCACTTATCTTTTCTCATAATCAATGTTTAATTTTACAGAACCATACAAAGAAGATGATTGGTTCAGGTAGGCCTAGTCAAGGACTATTCATGCTAGATCTCCAAAACTCTAGACACTTCAGAATGAATTCTGTCAATTTTACTAATTCTGCTAATAGCAATTGCTTATGGCTCCTTAAATTAGGCCATATACCTATTTCTGTTTTGTTACAATTCAACATACAGTTTCCTTATATTCATGCTAGACATGATTTTAGTCCTTGTGATGTATACCATATGTCTAAATAGAAGAGACTCCCTTTTAATACAAGCACTTCTCATTCTTCACATTGCTTTGATATTTTACATGCTGACATTTGGGGACCTCATTTTGTCCCCTCTATTTTTGTCACGAGTACTTTCTTACATTAGTTGATGACCATACAAGATTTACATGGACCATTCTCCTCAAATCAAAGGCTGAGGCTAGACCTCACCTTATTAATTTCATTTCCTTCATAGAAACCAAATTTGAAAGAAACTTATGTGGTTGACGAGTGACAATGGTGTTGAGTTCTTGATGCATGATTACCTTGCTTCTAAAGGTATCATCCATCGTAGAACATGGGGTTTCACAACAAAATGGGGTGGTTGAAAGAAAGCACCAACACATCTTTAACGTTGTAAGAGCCCCTTTCTTTCAATCACACCTACCCTCAAACCTTGGGAATTTTGTTATCTAACTATTGTCCACATACTCCACAGATTACCTACACCATTACTCAAACAGTAGAGTCCATACCAATGCCTATATAAGACCCTCCCACCCATAGACCACTTAAAGGTTGTTTGCTATTTGGCATATGCAACCACTCTACAATCCCACAAAACAAAATTTCAGCCAAGAGTTATCAAGGCTGCTTTTCTTGGATTCCAAGAAGGAACCAAATGCTTCATCCTATATAACATTACATCTCACTCCATCTTTCTTTCCAGAAATACTATCTTCTATGAAGACTAATTTCCCTTCAATTACATCAACACCACTAACAAAACTCCTATCTGTCAACCTGTTCCACAATGCTTTGACACACCAGACTTAGATATCGCTGACATGCTTCCTTTACAACAACCTCCAACTCTACCTCAACTACCAATCCAACCTTAACCATCCAACTCTCCAACCACATCTAATCCACTTACTCCCCTTAGGTAGTCCACCAGGACTAGAAAACCCTCATCCCACCTCCAATATTACCACTGCAAACTTGCTACCTCCAAATAACACAAACCAACAATGCTACAAGTATTCTCTATCCCATTTCTTCTCAATTCAACTATGGTAATTGTCCCTCTCATTACAGGAACTTTTGTTTTGTTGTCTTAACCACACTAGAACCATCTACCTACAAGGCAACCTCATCCATACCATGTTGGCAAGAAGTAATGCATAAGGAACTATAAGTTCTTCAGCTAAACAACACATGGTCTCTAGTCCCATTACCAGATAATAAATTTCCAATTGATTGCAAATGGGTTTACAAAGTAAAGTACCATGTAGATGGAACTTTGGATAGGTACAAAGAAAAGTTAGTGGCCAAAGGATTCAATCAAGTAGAAAGGGTAGACTATTGTGACACATTTTCTCCTATTGTCAAAACTAGTACAATCAGAGTCATTCTAGCCTTAGCAGTAGCAAAGTGTTGGTTTTGGGAGCAACTGGACATCAATAATGCATTCCTCAATGAAGAAATCTATATGAAGCCTCCTCGTGGTCTTCTTCCCCCTAACTCTTCTTAGTTTGCAAGCTCCATAAGTCCCTCTATGACTTAAAACAAGTCAGTTGTGAATGGCATACAACACTCTCTGCCAAACTAGTTTCCTTAGGGTTCAGTCACTCATCTATTGACCAAGCACTCTTTACCAAAACCTCACCAACCTCCTTCACAACCATCTTGGTATATGTGGATGACCTTGTACTCACTGACAACAACATTTCTAAAATTAACCATGTCAAAACCATCATAGACAATAGTTACAAAATCAAAGACCTATAATCCTTAAGGTATTTTTTTGGGACTTGAAATTGCAAGATTATCATAGGGATTCATCTTAACCAAAGAAAATACACTCTCTCATTACTAGAAGATTTAGGCACCCTAACTTCCAAACCTGCTTCCACTCCCTTTGACCATGCTATCAAACTTCAAATTAATCAAGGCACTCCCCTCATAGACCCATCCTCATACAGAAGACTTGTAAGGAGATTGATCTATCTCACTATCTCTAGACCTGACATCTCATATGTTGTGCAACAACTTAGCCTTTATATGTCAAAACCTCACACCACCTATTATCATGCAGCAACCAGAGTCCTACATTATCTCAAAACTTCAGCATCACAATGCCTCCTATTTTCATCCACTTCAACTCTCAAACTCTCTGCTTTTGCAGATTCAGACTGGGCATGCTACCTCGATACAAGGAAATTCATCATCGACTTTTGTGTCTTCCTCGACTTTTCCATTATCTCTTGGAAAACAAAGAAACAAAACACAATTAGTAGATCATCGTCTGAAGCTGAATATAGAGCCTTGGGAAGCCTTGTTTGTGAACTTCAATGGATGGACTACTTATTCAATGACCTTTACATTCCTATATATCTTCCTACATCGGTTTATTGCAACAACAGATCTACCATTTATCTTGTACACAATCCAGTCTTCCATGAGCGGACCAAACACATTGAATTCGACTGCCATGTAGTTCGTGAAAAAATCCAAAAAGGTCTTGTGCATCTTCTTCCGATTGCCTTGGCAGACCAAGTGATAGATGCATTTACTAAAGCTCTACCCCCTAAGGCTTTTAAGAACTTCATCAGCAAGTTAGGTCTCAACGATCTGCACCGTCCAATTTGAGGGGTGTTAAATTCTCTCATTACCTAGTTACCTTCATCATCAAGCAATTATGGCTTCTCCTTCCTTCTCTTTTCTTTTTCTGTGTTATTTTTAATCTAGGCTCATCTTTGTGCAAGCTCAATCTATTTCTTTTATTATTTATTTTTGGTTTGGGCCTTTTATGGCTTTAGACTCATTTTTCATTTGTTTAGTTAGTTGCCTTCTATAAGTAGGAGTTAGGTTGTGTTAGTTAGATAACTGACTTTCCACTTTTATAAATCATCTCAATTTCTCTCTTATTATCTGGACTCTACAAGATTCTTACAATAAGTAATAAAGTCTTCTTTCTGTTTTTCTCCCCTCTCTACTACGTCAATATTTTAAGACATACATTTTTAAATTTGTGATACAATAGTTTAGCAGACGAAAAAAATCAATTTGAATATAGAATCAGGTCACTACTCTTTGGACCAATGAAAAGAAATTTTTCAAAAGAAAAGTTACAAACTACCAAAGAAAATAGGTATAAAAAGTCTATTGCGTGTATTATACAATATTGATAATGGTAAGTTAGAGCGAGTTTAATAATTTAACCACTTCACTAGGGCAAAACCTTCGAGAAGGATCGATGTAACTCGTGTTTTGGGTAAATCAATATAAAATTTATTGTCATTATTTATTGTTTATCTTTTGATTATTTATCTAAATAATATACATATCTTAACTTCAGTTAAGTTAAGCCCATCACAAATCAAATAAGTTATATGTATGTAAACACTTGTTTATAAGAATGCAAGTTCAATTAAGCTAAAATTAATTAATCAATACTTAATTAGTGGGAAGCACAATTCAACTCATTTTCTTGTTAATTATCATTGTCTATTTTAAATACAATAATTTACTTTACAAATTATACCATTGAAAGATTTAAATTATTGCCATGATTGATAATTTAAGTTTGATTGATATATATTTATTAGGACAGTGTTATGTGTATGCTTTTTTACTCTCAAGATTGATTAATATACTTCTTTTAAATAACTCTGGGTATAAATAATGTTTTTAGCATACCCAGTAGAAAATGATGGTTGAGAATGTATTCTTTGAATGATCCAATTTCATATTTGTGTTGATATAAAATGTTTCTAAAAATATGTTTGATTTTTTTAAAATAAACTTAATTAAGCTAGAATGACAAAGGTATGAAAAGTCATTTGCCATTTAAAAAAATTGACATTACTATGACCAACATTCTATTTAAAGGGTTTAGCCAAAGAAAAATAAATTATAGAGTATCATAAGCTAAATCAGGCATAAAAAGCTCAATAGTACCATAAGTGATTAAATTAGGCATTTACTTTTAGTCTCCTATCAATCTAGAGTTTATTATCTATTCATTATTATTTGTTAATATGAATTTTTTTATACGAACGTCATGTATATTAATAATCAATAAGTGAATGATAAATAATATATCAACCACCTAAAAAACTCTTACACTAAAATTCAATAAATTATTTTCTCATTAAAATATTATATTATTTATATACTAATATTGAATACGGATTAAGTTAGATTGAATTTTGTTGAAACCAGTGTGAAGAAAACAGAATGCACTCACTGTTGAAACCAGTGAATTAGCAACAATAGGAAATGAGATTAAAGAGGAAAGAAGAATAATGAATTGAGAGAAGTATAAAAGATAGATGATAAGGAATGCATTAATAGTTCATGTATATTGAATTGAATCAAGGAAGAATAGTGAGGTTTCTATTTATAGCCTACACCAACTAACTAACAACTAAAAATAGTAAAACCATTAAAACAGAAAACTGTTTTAACAAAGCTTAAGCAATTGAATTATACAAACTGAATTACAATTCTTCAACACTCTTCCTTAATTCAACTTTGCTTAATCATTTCTAGCCTCATCTTTTTCCTTAAAACTTCAAATATTTCCTTCTTTAATGGCTTGGTTAGTATATCAGCTACTTGGTTTTCTGATTTGCAGAAAACTAGTTCAATCCTCCCCTTGCTTACTTGTTCCCTTATGTAGTGGAACCTAGTTTCAATATGTTTGCTTCTACCATGAGCAACAGGATTCATTGCCAAGCTTATTGCTGATTTATTGTCTACCATCAACTGCAATTTCTCCTCTGATTTGAGCTTCAATTCTGTCATGAGAGTACTCAACCACACAGCTTGACATGTACTCATGCTAGCTGCAATATACTCAGCTTCACATGAGGACAAGGCTACCACATCATG
>NW_017721835.1:0-763 GCF_001865875.1 Lupinus angustifolius | reverse complement strand
CTATCAATTTTGTCTCCACACCAATCTGCATCAGAGAATCCAACCAAATTGTTGCTGTTTCTGCTACTGTTAGCATCATCCTTAGCAGGATACAAAATTCCATAGCCCAAGGTTCCTTTTAGGTATCTCAATAGCTTCTTCACAGCACCCAAATGGCTCTACTTAGGTGATTCAACAAACCTGCTGACCCAACCAACTCCATAAGCAATGTCTGGCCTGGAATTGCATACATATCTCAGTGAACCCACCATTTGCCTATACAAAGTCTTATCAACTGGTTGATCTGATTCATCTCTGCATAGCACTGCCCTTGCATCAATTGGAGTTGTTGTTGAGTTACAATTCAGCATATCAAATCTCTGCAATACATCAGCAGTGTACTTCATTTGATGCATGAATACTCCAGCCTGTGTTCTCTTGAATTCAATGCCTAAGAAGTAGGAAAGTTCTCCTAGATCAGACATCTCAAATTCAGTGTGCATCTCTTGCTTGAATGCCAATATATTGTTGAGATCTCCACCAGTTATGAGAAGATCATCAACATATAGGCATAGAATTAGCAAATCAGTGAAGTGTCTCCCTTTCACATACACTCCATGTTCAGTAGTACACTTAGTGAAACCAAGTCTTAATAGGAAAGCATCTATCCTCTTGTTCCAAGCTCTTGGAGCTTGTTTAAGCCCATAAAGAGCCTTGTGCAGTTTGAACACCATGTCTTCTTTGCCTTCTATGATGAAACCTGGTGGCTGAGTTACATAAACTT